>NC_090882.1:6062764-6177764 GCF_036669935.1 Montipora foliosa
GAAGAACAGGCTCAACCCATAGAATTTATAAGTCTAAGAACCAAACCAAGGACTTTGGTGGAAGGCACCAGTGTCACCAATTTGTCACCCTACTGCTCCAACTTGGTCAATGGAATCATTGCAATATGAAGACCAGGTCTAAAACCTGTGATCTTGAGGTGTAGCATTTTGATTGCGAACTACTACACTGTACACTTGAAGGTTATTATAAAAATACAGTACACATACATGTACTTTGCTCAAAGAAGATAAAATTTAAACGTTAAAGTGCCCCTGTGACCAAAAAATCAATTCATATTTTTCTTTGGATTTCAAAACTATGTTAACAAAACACTAAGTGACCCACGTTTTAAGCCTTGGTTTCAAAAAGATACCTCTTTATTTTAACTGTAATTTTCCTATTTAATGGTCCGCCATTACTAACATTATGTTCTTGAGAGAGCTGGATTGAGGAGAAAATGACGTCAAAGGCTCACTAGTTTAAGAATGCAATACGTGTGTACGCCGCAGAATTAATATGCAGCACGGGGGTTTTGGGCTTTCAGACTTTTAAACTCACGCTTTGCATATATAATAAGCTGCGTTCACATGCTGAAATTTTAAGCTAGTGAGCCTCTGACGTCACTTTTCCCTGGATCCAGACGTCTGAGGTCCAATCGGTCAGTTTTGAACGTGAGTAATGGCGGACCGTGAAATCCCAAACTTATACTCAAAGTAAACGGCCTTTGGATAAAAATCAAAGCTCAAAATTTTGCCAGTCAGGTGTTAAGCAAACACACTTTCAAAATCTGAAGGAAAAAAGGAAATGGTTTTTTTGATCTCAGGGGCACTTTAAGTAAGGAATGTTCATTTATGTATCTCTCTGAAAACTAATTAAGGTGACAAGTCATTTAGTTCTTTTTCAATTTCTGATTCATTTTTCACAGCAATTGGAATTAGAGAATCGGCAAAGGTTGGTGACCAAGCACAGAGAAGGGCAGCCAAAGGCATTGACGACTTAGGTAAACATGCATACAAACAACAAATAATGAATAGCATAGTCTCAACCCAGCTGAACCAACACTCATACTCTACTTTCGTTTGCAGATTTTTACATTGGTGATGAAGCTCTAGAGAAAGCTGGTTATGCAACAAAGGTAAAATGGCTTCTGGCGGTGGCCATTCCTTTTAAATTTTTGTCACAACCATCTCATGCATTTGATATTTTGATCTTTTTTCTTAGTGGCCAATAAGACATGCTATTGTGGAAGACTGGGATCTAATGGTTTGTTTCTGTTTGGATTTTGTTGTCTGTTTGTGAATGTGAGAAACTTGTCAAATTGTGGTTTGCTCGATAGAGATGTTGCAGTGTTGTAGATAAGTAGTGTACTTACTTTGCCTTGTAGACGCATCCCAAAAAGGATTTGAACTCAGTATCTCCTTGTTCAGAGGCAATTGTTAATTCTTTACCTGAGAGGGGTTGGCTGGCTTGCCCTTTCCTGGGTTTATAGTCTTGTTTTCAACTTTCCTGCAGTTGGGTCGTTTTAAAGTGCCCCTAACCCTTCAACTTATTTTTTTGAGGGTAGATTTTGACATGTTTCAAGAACTCATTTTCGGAAAAATTTTTCACAAGTATTGAATCGTTATTTTTTTACGAGCACTTGAAGTTAGTGAAATTTGTAATTTTCTGCACGCTATAAGCCCCGCTGGACAAATTATTCTCTCGTGGGCTCGTTAGGAACAAGCCATCGAGAAGCGTCTGATATCTAACACTTTTTTTTAGCTGTGACGTAAGAAAAGGACACCATTCCATAACATAAGAGTGCAAGTTCGAAGATTATTTGTGAAAACTTACAATTGGTCTGAAAATATGTCGTCTCCCAAAGAGTTTTCAGACTCAAGTACGGAAGAGTTTCTTTCGGACGATTCGGAATGCTTGGATTTTCAAGAAATAGAGAGGGAGCAACGAGAAAATCAAAAACTTTTATCAGAAAGTTCGACTGCCGACAAAGAATCAGACAGCGAATTGCAAGCCCATATGGACGAGCCTCTCACTGATGAAGAATGGCTCAAAAATTATAGACAACAAAAAGAAGGAAAAAACAAGAAAGAAGAAGTTCTTAAGAAGCGGCAAGCAGACAAAACCAGTGGACTTCAGCCCTCGGATCGCTATCAGAAGGAATCTTATGCATGCCGATTCCTTTTTGTTTATTGTTAGAGTTGCTGCATCCATAAACCGCGCACTTTTCAACCATTTTCTCTGCGTTCTCCGCTAATCTTCACACATCCCAACAACTCAAGCTTGCACGATGTCCTTTTCTTACATCACGCTCGATACTTTGGCCGAGTGGGGAACTAATGCGAACGATAGGTGAAAAAATAGTCAAGACCACCTCCACTTTCAGCGCTCTTAAATAAAGCCCGGATTCAATATTTTTGATTTTTTTTTGAAAATAAGTTCTTGAAAGATATCAAAATCTACCAAAAAAAATGAGTTGAAGAGTTAGAGGCACTTTAAGTCACTGTTGAAAGAGGATGCGAGTGAATGTACCCAAATGTGAGACACACACATGAATAGTTTGCAGAGACTTTGAGTCGCTTATGTCCAGAAATATAAGGAATTAGACACAGGCCCAATTTTGTCATCCAACATGAAGTGTCCCATTGAGTATAATTATATGCTACCTATTTCCAACAATAAGGCAAGTATCAGGGTTAGTTACTTAGCTGTTATGATGTTAATAGGAGATTTTCGTGATGACACCATTTGACTACAAGTACATGTACCAGAATCCTACAGGTTTTACTTGTCTCATGCTAATTAGGGGTATTATTATTTTTACCCTGCTGGGAATACAAAATTGAACTAAAAAAAGAAAAACAAACTGAATTCTGGTAGTTGTAGTCAAATGATGCTGTCGTGAAAATTGCCTATTGGCCATATTCCTATAAATGAGTGATGTTGAAGTTGGAATGGATAGCGTTATTCACGGGATAAATTACTATGCAGTGGATAAGTGATAGTGAAACCAATTGCGCTATCCAGTGGATAGTGATTTATTATTTAGCGTTACCCACATTTTGAACAACCGGGGCCTGTTGTCTTTTGTGCTGTCATTCATGTTAGTTAACAAGATAATTTTAGTATGGCATGGCCTCTACATGGTAATGTGAAGATAACTTTTATTACTGTTAACCCATGATTACTACTGCAGTTCAAACTTTCTAGAAGCTAAGGGCCACAAGATATGATACTTGGTTAATAATACTGTATTTTGATGTAACCTTTTTTGACTAGCTTTATCCTATCCACAGGAACGATTTTGGGAACAGTGTATATTTAAATACCTCCGAGCTGAACCAGAAGACCATTATTTCCTTCTGGTGGGTAAAATTGATTCAGATTCTTTTGCTTGTACATTTGTCCTTGCTCGATTTTTAATGCACTCCGTGGAAACTCGTAGAGCATCAGACAATAGTATGTGGGGTTGCGGATTTCATTGAACCCAATCTGATCCAAAATCTGTGGTCTTACATGTATAATAACTGGTAGATCGTGATTGCCCAGGGCAAACAAAAGTTCTCTTCTTCTCTCCATCTTAGAGCAAACTACGTACATGTATCATTCAGCAAATTTAATACACCTTATTCCAAAATGGCTGCTGATTTATGCGGATACAAATTGGCCCTTGTTGCTTCGTTCTTTAGAATGAGGCATCAAGGGCTAATTTGAATAAAAACAAAAGAATATTTAAATGGTGGCCATTTTGGAATAAGGTGTATAAAACAGATTATTTGCTAATTAACCAATAAATTATTGGCCTGTAATGGCTATTTAACAATTAGACCCGTCGCCCTTGAGTGCGAAGGGTCTAATTGTTTTAGTATCACCCAACTAGTCGGACAGAAAAGACAATAATAAAGTTAGCAAATGAGAGTTGAAGAAATATTTATTTGGGAATAAAACAAAAGAAAGCGTCACGCTTTTCGCTACTCGAGGACTATTACTAATAGTCCTCTGGTAGCGTAGCCAATTAAAATGCAGGATTTGCAATAGTCCACTAGTTGGGTGATACTAAGAGTGGTTAGTAGTCGTCATCATCGTCACTGGCATAGTTGTCGTCATTGTCATCATCATTAGATTGTCATTGTCATCCTTGTTATTATCATTGTCATCCTTGTTATTATCGTATTCATAATAACAATAATTGTAATAATTTTTTGGTCTTTGCAATTTCCATGGACATAATCAGATGCACTGCTAAAATCATGGGATAGTATAATAAAATACTATTAAATTATCAAGAAACAAAGAAATAGATATTAAAAAATACCATTAAAAATATCTGAAACGTTAACCAAAATAGTCTGAGTTAAGCTTGTAGGTACATTTTTTTTGCTTAAAACTACACGTGAAAGAGGCTTAAGGGTCAGTTTGACACAAAGTGATCCCTTATCCTCATTTCAGATGTACATGGCAAAGCCGCTGATAACTTTGTATACTGTGTTTAAAAGCCTAAGGTAGATCTTCAAAAGGTGTTTAAATACAGTGATGTCAGGGCAACAATTCCTTGGAAAAAGCAATTGTTTTGACTTGTGTATTTCTGTTATTTTAGACTGAACCACCTTTAAACACACCAGAAAACAGAGAATACACTGCTGGTAAGTTTAACATTATTTACAAAGACGATTTTGTAAAACATGTACCTGTACATATAGGTTTTGTACAATCCAGTAGTTTTTTTCAAAAATAAATGTACAATGTAAAGATGGCTTTCTTTATGCTGCATTTAAGCAGCAGAGGACTTTTTCTGTGTTTCCATAGCCTCATCTAAACACAGGGGGGAGTTGGCAGTTATGCAAACCCATGACACAGTTGAAGGTTTGCATAACTGTCGAGAATCCTCCCAACTCCCTGAGTGTTTAGATGAGGCTATGTAAAGTCCTCTCTTGCTTCTATAAAATATTGCTCACAAATAATTCAACAAAAAATGAAGGAAAATGCTGGTTTTTTATCTTCTTGATTGAAACAGATTTTCTGGATACGCGCTCATATTTCCTAGCAGCCAATCAAAATGCACATCTGACAGCGCATAGCCAATGAAAATTTGTGTGATGTCACAGCCGTGTTTACATACTGTCATCTAAACACATCTATTGATCAATGAGATTGTGCATATAAAATGACTTGTTTGGAAGTCAATCAACCTTATCTATGATTTCTTGGTTCTAGAAATTATGTTTGAATCTTTCAACATCCCTGGTTTATACATTGCTGTACAGGTGAGGATGTAATTAAAAATAAATATACAAATGAAATATAGTCACTGGAAAGCCTTGTTGGGTCAGTCCTACATGGCCACATGAACTGATCTTATCCACATTTCCAAAACATGAAGTTACTTGGAGTATTGCTGCTCCTTCCTGGACACAAGGCTAGTCCATCGTAGAGTGTTATCCCCCTTTCCAGTAGAATGTCCGCATTTACATGGCATACATCTTCAACTTACTAGTAGGGTGTGTGCAGCTACATTGTTTTTAAACTTTCCATGGATAAAGGGTTTATTTTGTAAACAACCTGTGGTGCTGCGTAGGTCGGGAAATGAAACACAGAAATGGGTTTATTAACTGGGTTGATATGGTAAACTGACCACTGTAGTGTAATTTGGAAGCTGATGTTTTGAGTATTAGCCTTCATGTGAGCGAAGAGCTAACGCTCAAACTGTCAACTTTGAAATGACTCTATGGTGATCAATTACCATATCAACCCAGTTGATGAAAGGAAAGGATGAACGGAACTTTATTTAAGTGTCTAGTCGTTCGAGCGCTGGAGCGCCAATTGGGGACACTGTAAACTGAAATGAACAATGAAAGTAAATCAAGTCAAATGTCGGTGTTTGAGGAGAGGGGAAACCAGAGTACCCGGAGAAAACCTCTCAGTGCAGAGTAGAGAACCAACAAACTCAACCCACATATGATGCCGAGTCTGGGAATCGAACCTGGGCCACATTGGTGGGAGGCGAGTGCTCTCACCACTGCGCCATCCCTGCATCCCATGATGAACCCATTTGTAACATTTTGAACTTCTCGAGGATCTTTTTCCTTGATTGAGTCGAATCAAGTTACTGTTATTTGCCAGTATAAAATCTGTCCATAGTGTACAGCAGTTTATCTTGTCAAAGGAGGTTTTCGACTATCAGTACATGGCGAGTGCAATTATCTGGTATTTGCCAGCTATAAACGGCAAAACCAGGACTCTAATTATACATTGTGTTTCTATACGAGTTTACTTTCTCTTTGGTTTTAGGCTGTACTAGCCTTGGCAGCATCTTGGACATCTCGTCAAGTTGGAGAAAGAACACTGACTGGAACAGTGATTGATTCAGGCGATGGTGTGACACACGTTATCCCAGTGGTAATGCAATAACTGAATGATTAAATTGATTACCAATTTAGTTTGTGCTAGAGTGATCACTGAGGGCACAAACCTCAAATTACAGCACCGATGTTGATTCTCGTAGGAAGGGAGAAAGCAAAAAATTAATGCTGGAAGACAAAATTCTTACTGTAGATCAAAGATGAGAACAACTCATTCAACCCCCTTGTATTATGTATGTCTGGAGATCCAACTGCCCCTACCACTGCATTACCTGTAAGGGATTTATTATTACTATAATCATCATACTGAATTATCATTATCATTATCATTATCATTATCATTATCATTATCATTATCATTATCATTATCATTATCATTATCATTATCATTATCATTATCATTATCATTATCATCACTATCATCACTATCATCACTATCATCATACCTATTATTCACCTCGTTTCCCTTGGTTTCAGTGGCAGTTGTTACAGCCACTTAAGGACTTTAAGATCTACGAGAACTGAAGAACGCCACAAAACAAGAATATTATTGGTTAAAAGAGGCAAAATAATCGTGCTGCACGTGCTGCACGCATTTTAGCACATATTTGTGCTGTTCTCTGCTCAACAACAACGTGAAATTACCAAATTTGACTTTTTGACAACAAACGCAAGCGTACAAATGTGAAGGGAAGCCCCTTGTGCCTGTAGATTTTTAGGATACTGTGCCCACATTTCACAAAGCGAACAAGATGGACTTATTGCGAAAAATTATGATAGTGCAAAGCTATATTTTAACGTTACGGTTTTCGATGACGTCATATCATATATCCTTCTTCGTGTATCTTTCTTTACCCTCGGATTTCTTGATGGAGCACCTAATATCTCCGAGAATTTACTCTCCCAACAATAGTATACCACAGAGTACAGACCACAACACCGGGACCCCTAGGATTATGAACATTGAAGGACTGTGAGACGGGGCTGTTTCGTCGTTGTCCGAGAAGACAAGAGAGTCCATTTGCAGATGTGATTTCAAAGGCAGAACTTTCTCCTCAGTTATTTAAAGGGACAGTGTCACGCTATTTTAGTCAAACCTCAAAACACTAAAAGCGGGGTTTGCACCAATAAAGAGCAAAAAGATAATAAATAATGCTGTAGTTTTGTTACCAATGGCCATTGAAGTGCGCGGAAGCTATTCTTTGTTGTTTGCAACCAAGGATGGAGGGGGTTGAAATGGATTGAAACTTGAAAAAATTGGCCAGTTTTTTCAAGTTTGAAGACGTCGTCCACTGAAAGTCGCTAAAAGTTAAATACGAATAGCTCTTTGTGTCGTATTTTATTTCGTATCATCTCAGTGACTTGTCAGGAATGTTATACGTATAAGTTAGAGTACTAATTGAGCTATTTCTTTAACCAGGTTTGACCTAAAAACATTAAATTTGACATGACAGTGCCCCTTTAAAGACCCTGAGTGTTGGTCCGGCCGGAATTTTGATTCCTCGAACCTTACGTACGGAGCCAACCGGAGCCAACCGATTGGCGGTCAACATGGACGTCGACGTTTCAGATCGTAAAGTCCCGTAAAGACCCTAATGTGTCCTAAAGCAGAATTTGTCATTGACTGTCTTTTTTTTTTTTCCTTTTTTTTTGTCAGGCGGAAGGGTACGTTATTGGTAGTTGTATAAAGCACATCCCTATTGCTGGCCGCGATATCACCTTCTTTGTGCAACAGTTGCTTCGGGAACGCGAGACCGGAATCCCACCTGAGCAGTCCATGGAAACTGCAAAGACCATCAAGGTAAGCAAATGGCCTCTACTGCTTTTCAGGTAATGTGCTGGCCTCAGTTGTTCGAAGACTGGATAACTTTATCCGGTGGAAAAGTCACTGACAGTGTCAATCGGTTCAAAGGTTCAGTACTTGCTCTCGTTTTCGTGAAAAAGCACATCAAGGTAAAGGCGTATACGAAAACCAACATTTAACCTTAAGTACTTTTTTTAAACTTTGGATAAGCAATAGCATTATTGTAACTTGATAGAGTGATTTTCAATTGAGTGTCGTAAAACCAAAACCAAAGTAATTACTTCAGCCAATCAGAAAGGACGGAGAAAATCTGGTAAACCAATCAAAACTCCAAGTAATTACATGTAGCCGACACAAAGCGCGGGAAAATGTGCACGCGCGAGCCACGATTGGTTTTGGTTTCACTTCTGATTGGTTGAAAAAGTGGCGCGAGACCTTTGAACCAGTCACTGAGTGAACTAATCATAAACCAAAGCAATTTTCTAATTACTTTCGACACTCAATTGAAAGCCACTCTAAAAACATTTCACTATAATCGTTTTAAGGATTAAGAAACTTACAGCGTTGAAAAAAATGGAAAGGGATGACGTTTTGACGTTCTGGGCCGTCATTATGAAATCAAGAGATGAAGCATTAAAGATTCTTTAACCCATTTCTTTAGGGAGTGAGACTTGACAGATTTTCCTTTGTCTAACGCCAGACGGTTCTACTCGTCAAGTGGGGCCGGCCTTGAGTGGCTGAGAAGTGACTGGGTGAACCAGTTAAAAACTATGTCGTGTCTTTTCCCGCGCTTTTTAAATTTTTCTTAATTATGATAATTTATTTTCGCTCCGGCTCGAGATTATCGATGCGAAGCTTGTGTTCGTGCTCTTATAGCGTATGAGTCACGCTTCTGGTTCACTTGTACAAAACGTTTTGTTCAGAGCAGTACAGGCTGAAAGATGAGATTAATCCTATTCGGTTTTGTCAGTACCGAACGTTCTTGTTTGATGTGTGGTACAAGATAAACAGTGACAGTCGGCCACAAAATCTTAAGCCTTATTAGCTGGAAATTCGTTTTGCCGCCATGTGTCAGATGTTTTCCGCGAGGATAATTCGCCTCAGCCAGTCTCCTCTCCATTAAAAATACAAGATGAAAACAGTAGTTCAATAAAAGTACAGTAAACACCCGCATATAAGAACGAGTGGATTAAGAACATCAGGCTGAAATTTGGCCAATAAAGCACCATATAAATAAGAACAAGCCTGATAAATAAAACATATTCTTAATATAAAGGGAAATGGCATTAGAATAAGGAAAAAGTACAGTACAGTAAGTGATCAAAGTAATTATGGTGTTCAGGACCATTACAAACTTAGAAATCTATTTTAAACAGGCTTGTATGTCAATTAAACCTCTAGTAATGTACAATTTGAAGTATTTGTGAAACCAATTGTAAGAATATTTTAAGAACACTTCCAGGCTGATTTCTTACTAAGCACCCCTTAAATAAGAACACGATCAGCCTGAAACCTGGAATCAGTGTTCTTATATGCGTGTGTTTACTGTACCATTAACTTTTCACTCCGAAAGAGCGGTTGATGTGAATTTTCTCCTCACAAGTTCAATTCATTTTCAAGCAGGATGATGACAAGAAGAAATATATATTTATCACCTGGCTTTTTTTCCTAGACATCAAATTCCCATAACTAACATAAGAAGTAATGAATGGCAATCATTAAGGAGAATTAACATGCAGATCTTTGGGAACTGCAGAGTACCCGACCACTATTGTGTTCTTTTTGGGTAAAAGAAGGGTGTTAGACTTGTCGTTTTTATGTTGCGTTGCTTGTGAACTGTGATCCAGGAACGCTGGGGCTACATCTGTCCAGACATTGCTAAAGAATTTGCCAAGTACGAGGCCGAGCCAGCGAAGTGGATGAAGAAGTACGAAAGTGTTAATGCTGTTACCAAAAAGGTATTGTGCAGTTGCCTCTTAAAGACACCAGAAAAATTCAGGCTCAAACCCATCATGATGACCGGCTCAGTGGTGCTTGTGCAATGCTCTTGCAAGTGAGCTATGAAGTCACTCGGTTATATACACGTGTTACCGGTAGTTGCAATTTGACGCTGATTCAAACGTTTTGGACAATGCCTGGTTGGAGCGACTTTCGTATGACCTTGAAAAAGTGTTCGCAATTTGATTCACGGACCAATGTTTGGCAAGATTAAAACAAAGCTTCTCCTTGTTCCCGCCAAGGAAACTCTTAACATAGGCGTTAAACAGTTCGATTGCCCAATCACAGTACTGCATTTCAAATGACGTCAAAGCGAAACTTTCCAGAAAGTTCCATGGAGAGATGGCGTTGTTTGCATCGGCGTTCGTTAAGCCAATGAAAATTTGCGCTCGTTTGTTTTTGTTACATAAACCAATTAAATGTTTTGCATTTTTGTTTACGGTCTGTTTTTACGTTAATTTTTCAAGGTCATATGAAAGTCGCTCTAAACAGTCTCAGTAATTACATGTACTTCAACGTTCATTCAACACTTTGCTCTATCAAGTGTCGGAAGCGTTTCACGCAATAGATTATTCGACACTTTTGATTAAGAGTAAAAAGGATTGAAAGCTTGTCGGAAGAGTGTTGAACCAAGTTTAAACGGATTTAATTTCATGCGATGATCAATTCAACTTTTCCTTTGCTCTTGAGAAACTGTGAATGGCGTTGAGGCCGTTTTAACGGCTTCCGCATAACTTTGTTAATGGGTTTAACATTTCCTATAACGCCCGTTCAACTTTTGTCGAACGAATTACGCTCAAATTTGAGTCGGTTTAAACGGGCCCTTGAGCTTTTTAACTTTCTTTCCAAACGCAGAATTAAAGTTGTAATGACTCTACAAGAAAAATATGTTTAGTAGTTTTATAGCATTTGTCCTTACCATGTTTCTTCTTCAGCCGTTTTCAATCGATGTTGGATACGAGCGGTTTTTGGGTCCTGAAATTTTCTTCCATCCAGAGGTATGCATCATTGTTATAATTCCGTGTATTCTTGGCTTTTGTTCGATTATCATTCTTGTTTTTAGAAGCGAAATTATTTCTTCACGGAGAAATGCCTTTGAGCAGCAAGATGGCCGCTATTACTATTATGTCTAAGGACATAAACATGGTTATGGCGGCTTAACAAGATTTGCACTGTTGTGAAGGAGGAGAACAAAGCAAGAATTACCTACTACGCAAACCACACACTCGGTCCAATGAACCTCTCACACGCTACCCTCGACACGTGTACCGACACAGAATACTTGCGGTCCCCATTGGCGATTGTTCAGTGTCCACTGTTCGTAAGGGGGGAGACAGTGTGGCCCAGTGGTTAGGGCGCTTGCCTAGAGATCCGGAGATCCCGGGTACAAGACACGTTCTGACCACTCGTTGAATTTGTTCCTGGTAGTCCCTGGTTCAACTTCTCAGCTGTACTTTTAAAATAGCCAACTACAATCTTGGACTAAAATATAATGTAAAATTAACCCCCCCCCCCCTCCCCCCAAAATCAATTATGAATCCGTGCGCAAGTTGAAGCCCGTCATTTTTTCATCATTGAAATTTGGGGGAGGGGTGGTCTTCATTTTCCATTTGAAATGCCTAAGATTGTAGCTTGTCTCAGGCCTGTTGGGATTCTTAACAGTTGTTGTTAATTGTTCTGTTCTGTCGTGATTGTGTTCATTGGCCCTGAAAAGCTCCATGGGGGTTGGCCAACTAAGTATGTATGTCATAGTATTAACTGTATGTATTTATCAGCCTGTTGGATCGCTTTGGCGCTTCAAGTAAGATGAAGCATTGGCATAATTAGGTGTTGAAGATTTTTTTTCCTGTTTTAGTTTTGTAATCCAGATTTCCAAACTCCTCTTTCGGAGGTCGTAGATCACGTGATTCAAAACTGTCCCATTGATGTTCGTCGGGGTCTTTACAAGGTGAGGTTCCATGTTCGGGATTTTAATATTACAGACTTAAAGATCTTCGGTGACGTTGACAAAAGCATCGCCTCAACGGTTTATAGTCTTTCTCCCAGAAGACGTGAAAGGGAAGACAGCGTTTTCTACCATGATTGTGTGACTGATCCGTCGTGGGCGAATTGTCTTCGAATGTATGGGCCAGTTAACTTCAGTGTGGGCGAATTAACCTTTTGGAGAAACGACCGGCATTCCTGGTCGGCAATCGCCAAATTACTTCCTACGCTGAATTATAACCATTAAAAAGTGTTCTGAGAAAATGGCATCCTTGTGATGAGAAAAGACTCTGAAATTGTTTTTGAAACATTTCTCCGATAGAATATTGTACTTTCTGGTGGCTCGACGATGTTCCGAGACTTTGGTCGCCGTTTGCAACGTGACATAAAGCGAGCGGTGGATGCTCGCTTGAAACTCAGTGAGCAGTTGAGTGCTGGACGTATCAAGGTAACAAACTACGAGATCTTTGTAAAAGTATTACTCACTATAGTGGAACTGCAACAACTGTCTTTGACAGTAAGGTGAATGAATGTTTTGGTAGAAATAATTAATGGCGTAACAAAATCACACAGAGCTTGTGGAAACAGATAAGGACAACTGAAAATTATGATCTTCTGTAGGATTCAAACCTACAACCATCCGTAAAACCGGTCGGATGCTCTACGCATTGAGTTACACGAGAATACCTGGGGAGCTACGTGTAGGTCGGTTATCTTGGTTCTACGCGAACAATGTGTCCCATTGGTTTGAGTGTTCGTCAAGGCGATTTGCTTGAAATCCCCAAATGAATCTATGTGATGGTAATTTTTTTCTGATTTAAAAAATGCAGTAGTACTTCTTCAAGTGAATTTTTCCTCTTAAGAAATAACCCCATCGTCAATTGAAGCCGTGTGTGTGTTTGCGTTAATAGTTCATATGTTTATTCACCCTAGGATTTTAGAGTAGCTTGATGTAGCTAATATCTCCGAGCATTTAGCCTCCCAACCATGATACACCACAGAAGACCGACCACAACACCGGGAACTACATGCCCTACTCTTTGCAAATAGTGTGTGGGTTCTTTTACGTCCCACAGGATTATGAACATTGAAGGGTTTATCGTCCTTATCCGAGAAGACTTGAAAGCCCGGGGGGGGGGGGGGAGGGGCGAGCGGGGAGGACTCCCATATAAAAAGGGGAGGATTGCTCGTTGTCTCGATTAGGGGTGTAAATTTCGGATTTTGGAGTCACTTAGGGTGTTCTGGGCAAAACGCAATTATATGTAGCCGTGAAGGTCTCAAGTGCAGTTGAGCTTTTCTAATTGCCAATTAATTCAATTGGCTAATTGATGTAAAACCTTTATGAGTTCATATTTCAGCTCTGACGTGCGATGATATCAACTTCGTTGTCACGAGTAGTCGGAATGATATGTTTTTTTTTCCTTTTTTTTTTGCCAGCCCAAACCCATTGAAACTCAAGTCATTTCACATCACATGCAGCGATACGCAGTTTGGTTTGGTGGAAGTATGTTAGCCTCTACGGTAGGTTTGGAGAAACTGTTACCTACTCCTCTATTACTCATTCGTTGCGTGACGCGAGTAAAAAGACGAGAATGCGTGAAGTGGCCGTTCGAAATCTGGGAGCTTGAAAACCTTTTGCATTCTATTGGTCACTTTGAGGTTGCGTGGCAGACAGGGTTGAGAGTCTTATTGAATAGGCCATTCTCCGAGTTCATGTCTGCCTCCTCTTCAAAGCGAGTCTAAGTACGAAGTTTTTGTGATGGTAATTCTACTTTGCACATGAATGAAAACTAATTTTCATAACAAAGACTTCGCACTTAAACTCGCTTTGAAGAGGAGGCAGACCTGAACTCGGAAATAGCCTATTGCACTGTGGGACTGTTTGGGGGACGAGCCACTGTTTATGCAATTGACCATTGTCACATTCCCCATAATACACTTTGTTTGCCCCCCAAATTTTGCATAAACCATTGTTTCAAATGCTCTTGGGACACTGCGTATTCCCAAGAGTGTTTGAATTCAATGGTTTATGCAAAATTTGGGGGGCAAACAAAGTGTATTATTGGGAATGTCAAAATGGTCAATCGTTTACTCTGCAAAGCAAAAAAGACTTCCGTATATTCTTGTACGATAACAACTAACTTCGGGTTATATCCTTATAAATTGCGTTGTTTGTAAGTCAACGTCGTATGTACCACGATCTCACTGACCTTTTGATGAAATCTTTTCGTTTTCCGGACAATTTTGCACCTTGGAAAGTGAGCCATCGTTTTAAAATTGCCATTGTACAATATTCTGGTGGTTTAGGAAGCTCAGCTCCTGGTATATCGCGCTTTCTTCCAACTTGAGTTCTTACTCCGCGCACGCAATGCGTGCCCTAAAACAGTCCCACAATGCAATAGACCTTTTTGCAGATACGGCGGCCATTTTGAATTCTATTGTTTCAAAGAGCTATTATGGGATGCCCAGGGGGCAAATACATTTTAATTTGTCCCCTGAGCATCCCATAATGTCTTCCGAAACAATAGAAATCAAAATGACCGCCGTATCTTCAAGAAGGTCAGTTAAACAAAGCTCAGGACCCAGTCTCCCGCGCAATCTCAAAGTGGCCAATAAGGGGTCATTTTTCGCGCGTCCGCTAATTTTTCGTCTCATGCGTAACAGACATGGCAGGTGAGGGGCTGCCCGTAATCTAAGTTTTTAAGGACGGTGCCTACTAATTAAAGATATTTTTGCCCCGGTGTGTGATTATGCAGAAAATGTATATCTTAACAAGCGTTATTGAAATCCAAAAAGAAAATTGGGGGTAACCAGGCATTTTTCAAAGATAATTCATGAATAATATTTGTAAAAAGCTTTAAAATACAAAGCAATGTATGGCGTTCTTTCTCAACTTGAAGCTTAATTGTCTCTCAAAAATGCATGGTCACCCCCAATTTTCTTTTTGGATACCCAGAGTACTTGCTAAGATCTACTTACTCCGGATAGTTTTAAACCGCTCAAAAATATCCCTGTATTAGTAAGCATCGGCGATAGGAAATCCGAGTATCTAGAGATGCGCAGAACGTATGCCCAATAACAATAGTAGGTACCGTCCTTTAAAAGAATGTAAAATCGACGGAGGTCTCTTCTCCATAACGCAATGGGTGGTGTACGACTTTGGTCGCTGATTAGTTTCGTAAAGACTGTGTTAAGCTCCCCAATACGACTCAGATTCTACCTTCGATACCAGTGCTGAAAGAAAATTGCCTTCGTAACGAATTGCATTCATTCCATGCTTTAGTGGGCATGCAGTGTAAACAAAGATGGCGTCTATGGCAACGAAAACGTCACTTCAAACTTAAACTTCATGCTATCTGAAATATTCGTTTCGTTCATCTTGTACAATATGGGCGAAGTAAGCTATAACGGACTGGTACGAACTATTGAATTGAAGATGGGGAAAGAAAGATTCACTGTTATCTTCTCGAGTTGTCGTCAAAATCGTTAATGTGGTTATTTCGCGTTGTCGTTTTGTGGAGTATGGCGAAAAAATGCACTAAAATGGGTGTCACACGTGCTGCACGAATTTTTCTCTGTTAACCAATGATATTCTTGTTTTGTTACGTTGCTGTAGTCGTCATCGTTTCTTAATTGGTGGTTTTCACGTTACGTCATCGTCACGAATTGCGTTACGTCATCGTCACGTCATCGCCACCATGTTGGTGGACGAAAACAAAAGATCTCTCATTAGCTTCTTTTGCTCGTCCACCAGCAATTGTACATTGAAGCATTGTTGTCTGTGTCTCTAGAGATTGGTTGCACACCATCTGTACAGGTGTTTTTTCTCCTTTTATTTTTAGCCTGAGTTCTACACAGTTTGCCACACCAAAGCTGATTATGACGAACATGGCCCTAGCATCTGTCGTCACAATCCTGTGTTTGGTACCATGTCTTAAAGATAGAAAAGTAAAATTTACGAATTACCGTTTTGTACCTTTGATCTTTGACGGTGAAATAAGCTTATCTGCTCTTTCATCGTAGTTTTCCGGTCAGCACAGCTTTCAGTTTTCTTGATCAGCGGTTGATTATCATGGAAACTGTAGCCACTGACCAAATTTTCTGTAGGCTCGTTTCGGAAATTGAAAATCACGTTTTCAATGTCAGCATTGTAAATTGAACTTAATTTCCTCGAAAAATTGTAAAGTTTTATTAGAAAAAGAGGACAGTAGTGTTTTCTCCGTTTTGAAATAAAAAACATTGTGCAAATGGGATTGCCTGGAATTGGAAGATAATTCATTTGTGAACGTTTAAAAACTTATTGTTCCATGCTTCTAGTTGGATGTCTTAAGTTTCGCTTTCAGACGTTTTCGAACTGTTCGAGTTTATCTCCACAATTCAACAAGCAATTTCTCCTGTAAACATTAGGTTTTACTTTGGTGAAGGGCACATTTTCTTTTCTTTTCCGGAAAAGCGAGGCGCAATATTTTGCTTTCCTTATTTTTTGGGACCTTATCTGTTTTCTGTAACAAACGTGATGACATTGTTTGTCTCAAACTTTGAGCGCAATTTACGCGATAATCCCTGAGTAATGACGCTTTGAAAATTAGAAATTTAGGTAAAGAACGCATGGTCTCATTAGCTCTTTTGCCAGCCAAGAATGTTTCAGTTTTTGATGGCTAATAACTCGCTCGATATCAAAGACAAAAGGCTTAAAAGAAATTGGAAATTTAACTCGTTCTTTTACCATTTGAAGTCAATTTGTGAATAACATGATGCCTTCTCTCAACAAAATCGTATGTTGATGAGAAAATGTAACTGAACAATGATGTCAGCAAAGAGTCGCCTTTTGTTTCGACGCCCAAACGGGGCGTCTGCAAAGTTTCGAGCCATAATTCTCAGATACCTTTGCAAAAACTGTACCGTATACGGAATGAGGTTTCCTTTGGAAAACGTTATCTCCGCAGTTAACGATGCAGTTCCTGAATATTGCTTCTTGTCTTGAAAAGTGAATGTTCTTGTTTTTTATCATGTTTACTTGAAGCAATCTTTGCACATTTAGAAGATTTTTCTCCATTATGTACTGAGACCGTTATATTTTGACAAAATAAATGATAAAAACGAACTGGGAAGTGTTTGAACGTAAAGGCTGTATTGCTAGGCATAGAGGGGGGCTTATATCGACTAGCGACGCAAGAAAATAGCTTTTAATATAAGCTAATGATTTCTTCGTCAGTTAAAACTTTAAAACGAAACACTAAGCTTAATTGTATTTTCCAATTGTGTGTTCCTTTTGAAAACTAAGCCCAATTCCAGTTATTTTGTCAACGCTAGGACGGAAAAGGATTAATAACCCTTTGACTCCCTGAAGAGATCAGCATGTAAATTCTCCTCGCCATTTCATTTAAATATCAGGGACTTTCGAGAAACGGGCCCCCAGGCCCCAGGGCGCGGTTGTTCAAAAGCCGATTAACGCTAATCCCAGATTAAAAATCAACCCAGGAATTTATTTCTCTACTCCGAAACGCTATTCAACGTTGATATTCGGCCAAACCTTACATTAGAGGAAGTCAATCTTGAAGAACAAAAATAAGCAAAAGAAACTTTTACCAAAGAGTTGAAAACATGAACACACGTTTACGCTAATCCTGGATTATGTTAATCGACTTTCGAACAACCGGGCCCTGAAGTCGTCCATGGTCGCAGATGGTGTGAAGGGTGAATGGGGTGGTTGTTGCAATGTGCATCTCTTTATCACATTTAGTTGAAGCAACTTTTTCGCATGTTAAAGTTCTTTGTGAGTTACACACTGCGCCCGATGTATTTTGACGCATTAAATTTATTTTGCCCGCAGTTTTCAGAAGAGACACTCTTAGATTTTACTCTAACGCTAAAAAATATTACTCAGTCGTCAACAAACCCCTTAGCCCTTAGGGGTGAAAGAGGTTAACATCTACGTCTACTCAAGAGTAAACCTATGTTCCCTTTAAGCCTTTCTTCCTTACAGTGAAACTTGAACGTTTTATTCCGTCTAACACCAGAAGATTTTACTCTTGAATAGGGAACCACTCATGGCGAGAGGGTTTGCAAAATCTACGTCCACTAAAAAACTATAAGGAAGAGATTGAGACATTTAGTTCCCCCTCAAGCAGGTATCGGTATCGCAGTATCCCGTTGGTTCCTGTAGGATTGGGTCTGTCCATGACATTTGCAAACATGGCTTGTTATTTCATTTTTCATCTGCCCAGAAATGGAAAATCGCGATCCACCTAAACCCACCTTTGGATTCGGGCAGAACCTCCTCCTATCCACTTTAAATGAACTTGACCCCACCTTGTCATGTTTAAAACTCGTTCTTTACGTACGATACTCTACTTCCTCCAACCAGGAAGTTGAAATAGACCATTTTCGAATTCTCACGGCTGGACTGGATCTATCATGAAATGCAAGCTAATGCCGGCAAATCTTTTCACATGCAAATTAACTTGCCCGCATTAGCCTCCATTTCGTGCTAGATCCAGTCCAGCCGGGAGAATTCGAAAATGGTCTATTGGCGGTGCTTATTACATGACGAATTCTCTCGTCGCCCCGTGTCGAATTCCCTTTGTGAACAGGCTGAACTGTACATCGCTTTTTCATTAAAAAAAAAACTTGTTTCTAACAGATAACATTAGAGTTCACTGTCAAAAGAAGCAAAACTATTGTTTGAGGTGAATTTTTAGGGGCAATCAATTATTGGTTTCTAGTATTTCCCTATTATTATATGGCTTGTGTTTGTAGCCAATGTAACGCGCGTTTTGATTGGCTAATTGTGACTGAATTGTAGGGCATTATTCTCCCGTAATGCCCACGGGCCGATTACGGGCTTGCAAAAACAAAGCAAAAGGTAATTAAAAAGCCATATAATAAACTACTTACTAACCGAGCTACAGTCTGTGACAAAATTCGTTGGAACAGTCCACGACTATACAGATCTGAAACTTTCGCAGCTCACTCTCCCCTCACAATGTTGTTTTAACGCCAGTTTCTGAGCCCAATTGTCAAAACAACATTGTAGGAGGGCAAGGTATTGTAAAGTGTTTCAACAATTTTGTCCGGGACTGTAGCTCGAGCCGTACTGGGAAATATTGGCCCTCGGTCGTTTTTGTACGGACCCCGCTGCGCTCGGTCCGTACTGCCACGACCTCGGGCCAATATTCCCCAGTACGGCCCTCGCGCTCGGTTAGTAAGACGTTAATATTGTAGTTTCTATCCCTTTGTTATGGATTTTGCTCAACCTTCGGTTGTATTATGAGAAACTTTGGAAACAACCGCGACTAGAAAACAACAAAGAACGTTCAAGGACTGGAAACTTAAATGCCGAAACCGCCGAGCTAAGTTATTCTTTCCAAAATAGTCTTAGCTTTCCGAAAATCAAAACGTTTGTCATGATACGAAAATCCATGCAACAACTTTGAAAATCCGTAGGTGAATGTAATCTTTCCGATGCCCTTGAATCAGTTTTAACTAAGGCCCCGTCATCACGTATCCGGAAATTTTGTATCTGCAATTTTTTTTCCGAATACGGCTTGCTTCCACACGTATCCGGCGAATTCAGAAGCCGTATCCGGAAATATACGAACACAATCTCCAGAGTGGAAATTTTTGAATAGGCTGCGAGTACGGTCGTATCCGCAAATATTCGATACGCTGAAGTAACTCTATCGGATCCAGTCTTTTCCGGGTGAGATAAATCAATATAGTGTATCCACCTTGGGCCTTGAAAGAGTCGTTAATAAAACAGAAAATGGCGTCAACATACGATTTTGCACATGCTCAACAACCACAATCTTTGTCAAAAGCACTGTGCACTAAAGTGTACCCGGATACGCGTGGACAGGGCCTAACACGTTTTTCCAGTCCTTCCAGATTGTTACCCCCTAAACGATCTCTGAAGCCTGACTTGAAAACGGTGTTTGATCCACGGAGCGTAACCGCTCTTGGATACATAACGCCCACTGCTTTGAACAATGCTTTTGTTGTACATCAAAAAAGTTACGTCAAGGTGTGCGTTAATTACTTTTGTTGTTAGTTTATGAATGGGTCAACGTTCTGCACTGCCCACCGCACGAATGTTATTTGCTCAACCATGCAGTTTGAGCTTGTGTATCAACGTAGAATTTCACTTGTGTTGTATCTCGTAAAATTCTCCATATCCGAAGTTCCTTAATCGTCTTATTCCGTTGCGCTAACGCAAGGCTCATTTCTCAATGATAATTATTATGGTTTAAATTTACTTATATTCTTGCTCATAATGTTACGGGATTAAAAGCACACAGAGCCGAAAAGCAAACAAATGTGACATTTGCTCCCGGACGTCCAAAATGTCAGTACAAATTTTAGTTTCCTCTTGTGTTTTCAAAAGTTAAAAGGCAATTATTCGTTACTGCTAAGTGTGATCTCGAGTGATATGGGTTCATAAATTTATGAGCTAGCTAATTTACACTTCTTTCATTTAGTTGTATTAATCCCCAACCTGTTTGCCTTTGTGATGCAAAATTCTTTCAAACTCAAAAACGTTTTTCGTTGACTTTTGAAAACTATACACGTCAAGTTCCTGCATCATGTTCTGGTTTAATGTCGTCCAGGCTTACTGTAATCCGAAGTCAAGACACGTATTATTCATTCATGAATAAAGCTCTTTGGAGGCTGTTTAAGACAATGTGGACAAGTCATAGTCGATGTTTGTTCAAGTGTATTAAGAAACTGCTGCATTAGCAATCGACGTGATTATTTTTAGCTGATTGGTCGAGAATACGTGACGCGTTTTAATGCAGGCAAATCCAAAATTATGTCCAATGCATTGAGACACACGACTTGTTAAAAATGAACGAATTTTTTGTTGAAAGATGTTTTCAGCCTTTGATAACTTCACTGTTAACTATGGCGCAAAGCTCGTCAAACGCTTCACCGAATTCAGCGTTTATCGTGTGTCGAAATTTGCTCTTTCAACTACATTAAGACAGAGATGATTTGTGTACTTTCTTGCAAAGAAGTTTTCAAGAACGTGTACCAAGCATGACGGATGAAAAAATTCACGGGACAGATTGTTTCGAAGTAGAATCGGTAAGTTTGATAAAACTTTCAAAAACTTCTTTAAAGTTAGTTGTGTCCATCTAAAACTGCAGGAGATCGAACGAGTTGTCCCAGTTGAGAATCAATTTTCACAGTGTCTTCCTTTTATTGTTTACTGTTTACATTTTCTTCTCGTAAAAATACTATCGAATTTCATGTCATTCTTTAGTTTATACAGAGAAATGAATTCTCCAAGCTCTATCAAGTTAGACACAAGGACACGGGTCGATTTTACACGATGGAAGTGTCATCTCGGGACGCAAATTCCAAAGCGCCAGTAAGTCCTTATGTGCAACAAACCAGGTCGACATTCTCGCGATTTTGGGTTAATCTTCGGTTCACGTTTCAAACTCGTTCGAAATTCTACTACATCTTGGATTTCCCAGGAAAGGAGTCTCTAAATCTACTCGTTAAATCGTTTGGTACGTCAATTCCTCGCGAACTTGCGCGGTTTTACGCGGCGGAGATTTTAATCGCATTGGAGGAATTCCATAAAGCCGGTCTGGCTTATAACGATCTTTCATTGGAAACCGTGTATCTCGATTTGGAAGGTCATGTTGTCATGTGGCGGAGTTTTTGTGGCAAATTTTATTGGAGTAAACGAGAGTGCGTGTGTTCGCTCGATTCGTTTTGCCATGGTGACCCTTGTGATAACAACCACAATCTCAAGAGCGAGTTTGATTTCCACGAGGACTGGATGTCTTTAGGAGTTCTTATCTGCGCCATGCTTACTGGAGAGAGCTGTCCTCGGTCTCCAATGGAGTGGTATGTATGGCTCTTCCTTCATATATCATGAACGTTACTATGTCGGAAACCTTTGTTGAAATCGCTTATGGTTTTTATTGTCTCATTTTATCGACTTGCCGTATTCGACAGTTCATAAATATATCTACACCCTCTTCTCGCCGTTAAAAGCTTTTTGACGCGCTCGGCAGTTTCTAGTAATCAATGATCCTCTCGTCATAGTGTCAGTACTTTAACCTACTTGTCGTTCGCTTAACCTTAATTTCATTAATAGTTTTCGTCTCGCAAGAATAATTATCAAAGAGCACCTTGCTTAGCGAGTGGCGCTAATTTCTACAATAAGAATTCAAAAACCACGAGCCTCACTAAAATTCTCAATCCAGCCTTCAGCGCTTAGTTTTAAATTGAATAAAAAACAAAATTTGGCGGAGAATCTCTAGAGTTTTAAATTAAAAAAGAAAGATAGGCGCCTAAAAAGATCAGACGAATCGAGCATCGGAAGTCTTACCTAGTACTTTAACTCATTATAACTTCTAAATATATTGTGCTTGTGGTTTAAATTGCTCTATAACAACTAAAAACAATTTTAAGTATGTGGTTACCTTGAACAACCCAGACGTGCTAGCCAGCATCGTTTTTCTTCTAAATACTGAAATTCGGGTATAACAATTTCTATAAATTCGCCAAGCTTCTCCTTCTTGTTATGCAACTAGCAATGATATTTCACAAACGTGAAGGAAAATGTTTATACGGATATATAAAATTGCAACAGAGACGCATAGTTTTCAACCGGCTCGCGACTTTCATTTTGTTGGGTTTTCGTCTGAAAATGTTTTCTTTTTAAAGTCACGAGATCGTCTATAGGGTTTGCATTCTTTTAATTTACTGTCTTGTTTTTGTTCCGGTTTGAATTTAGCGAGCTGCCTTTCTGTCTGAATAAGTTCGCTTTCTTTCAATATCATTGACACCATGCCATTAAAGTCTTAGCTTTCAAATACCTTCATTTTGTATAAAGGTCATGCCACAATTTTTCTTGCTACATTGTTGAAAAAAGGTCAAAACTGGTTCGCAACCGACAAGGTTCGGGATAGCATTTTCTCAGTGAATAAATGTTATATTCGCGTTAGGCAGAAGTCGGACTTCTTCCTTGCAGCAAATGTGTTTGTAAAACCAGGCGTAAGTTTGAGCGCACTCATCAGACAACACTAAAAAATGGTCTTAGTATATTTTTTCTCTCTTTATACTCAGTTATGATGGAGTTAAAACAAAGTAATAATTTTATTCTGTGGACGTGGCAGACGCATTTTAGCGCATTTCGTTTTCGCACCGTGCGAAAATACAACGTAAAATAACCATACTTTCAAAGATGGCATCAGCGTAAGATTGCGACAGTCAATCTTCTATTCGCTGTCTTTACTGTAACGCCTTTTGTCTAATCCAGTTATGGGATAGACTGCTTTTTAGTAAAAGTAGGGAAGAGGTGGAAACACGAAACACGTATTTAGACCCCAGGAACTTATATTTTGAAGCGTCGTTGCTTAAATTGCCTAATCAAAAATAACCGCCTGGGATTTGATTCGGGCAGCTTTCGAACCCTCGCTCTTTTGGCCGTGCACTTCCAATGCCCGGGAGTTGACAGCGACGGCTACAGCAACGACAAGGCGACAAAGCTGGAATATAATTGGTTAAAAAAGGAAAAAATAATCGTGCTGTAATGGCGGCACGCATTTCAGTGCATTTCACTGACGTACGTCACAAAGCGCCAACGCGAGGAGTCATCTATGAACTGTTCCACAGCAGTTTTCTACCTTTAATTTTAACTGTTCGTACTAGTCCCTTCATATGATCTTAGACATTGATAGTTCGCCTGTTCTGTACAACGTGAACCAGATGGACTAATCGCGAAATTCTTATGCTTGCACGAAGTTGTGTTCTGAAGTAGGCGTTGCTGTTCGTCGGCGTTGCTGTTGTCCAAGCTTAAATCCCTGCCCTACCAGTGTATCGGACAGGATAAGACGGCATGGAAAATCGCTTTTAAACTCTGACGGATTTTTGCGGGATATAGTATCCGTGAGTAGATCTTTTCAGCTTTGTTACTACGGATGTGAACTAGCTAAACATAACGTGGGAAGAACGAAAGAATTCCGTTACAAAACATCAATTTATTTGACCTTAAAGGGCGTTTTTAGGCGTAAAAATTTCCGTAAATTGTTGCCAACTTTGTTGAATCCTGGTAAACTATATAAACAAATTTCCGTTTGTTTCCTATAATTGCGATTACGCACAAACGTGACCGGTTTCTATTCGAATAGAGGGAACTTCAAAAGCTCCTGTCTTGGAGATTGACAGGTACTTGAAGCGAAATGGAGCTTCTTATCGAAGACACTTATCGAATGATTGACAGATCGTTTTCATAGGCAATATTGACGTCATGAATGAAGGGTTAGTTTCTAAATAAACTGTGGTGCTGCGTCGGTGGGGAAGTAGTATACAAAAATTTGGTTTTATCAACGGAGTTGATAATGTAAATTGGCCACCGTACAGAGATTCTAAAAGCTGACGTTTCGAGCGTTAGCCCTTCGTCAGAGCGAATCAGTTCGGATACGTGTCACGAGAAGATTGCTGGCTTATGCAGGGTCGTGCAACCAGCTCTCTAAATTACCTCGACTGCGCAAGCATCAATTGCTAAACATTCCGAACTTTATGGTTTTGCTGGTTTTTTTATTTTCCGTACTCTGCAGAAAGTCCATGTAAAATAAACCAAATCTAAGTCGTGAGCATACAACGTTAAATCGTTCATTCTCGCATTCCCTTCAAAACCGTTGTCGCTAGTCCAATTAGAGGATACGGCGCCCATATGCTACAACTTGAGTAGAAGCGATGAAACATACAATCGCCAACTATACTTACAACAACTAAAAGTTAAAATTTTTGAATAAAGTTTACGTTGGCTCTGGCGTCATGTCTGCTTAAAATCCCTTATACATGCACAAGAAACAAGCAACTTTCAGGCAGAACAACCAAGCGCGGTTGGAAAAGGAGGAATTACGCCATGATCGGATAAAGACTTCATCCCTTTAATATCCGCCAAATTTTTGCGACGTACTGATATTTAGTTTTGATAAATTTTCTTTGATCAGTGAAAAGTAAGGCACACTTTTAAGTAAAAACAAACATCTGATATTGGATGAAAATATGGCAAAGAGTAAAACTTACAAGTCTAATTTACTCAGGCTAAATATAAAGAGATTAGCTCGTCTGAGAGACGAATTAAGAAGGCTCATCTGGGATTTTTTCATCGCTCGTGAATGGCAGGTGTAGGAGAAACAAAGATAAATAATCGTTGCATTGACAACCAGATTATTTGCATTCCCGTAATTCCATCAAACCCAAAGTTTAATCAAAGTTAACTACTAATTTAATTTGTGTCCTGAAGGAGAAGTGGATTCTTGTAAGAGGGGAAAAATCGAATCATCCTTAAGTCTGTCTTGAACGATTTTATGGAATTACGTTATGTACAGACCAACCGAAAAGCTTAAGGTAAGGGGAGAGATCGGGCGAGCAAAATGGCCGAGGAAGAGTGAAATACCTTCTCCGTGAGCACTACGTCAACTGGAAATCTCGACAAAATGTGATGAAGTGTTTCGTGTCCTTTCAAAACCTACATTTCGAGTAGTTGCGCAACGCTCTTGCGTCCCGCTCAAACATGAGAACAGGGAAAAAATATTTATAAGAGTAACAGACATCAATTCCGAGAACCAATGCTAAGCCTTGCATAATTATTGATACTCTTGTGATCGAGAATGGTCGCTCGTTCGATCGAAAACTTATTTTAAAAAACTTGTCTAAAAATGCAATGACGTAAACTTAAAAAATCTACCGACGCCTAGGCAGACGCGAATGACACGCACACGCAGTTTGAAACCATTTGGTAAACGTCAGTAGGCATTATGGCTGGCGAACTTCCGGGTTTGGAACCAGCACGAAGAAGGTATCCATGTTACTGACTAAAAGGATTGCGGCATCATGAATTTTAAAAAAAGGCCCAGAGATTTCGAAAACTGCAGCTCCCACTTTGAATATTCGTTTAATTCATTACAGTGCCTTTTAAAGACACGTGAACTCTGAAGTTGAAATTCCAACGAAGTGTTTTGTTTTTCGTTGCCTCAATCACATTGGCCGAGGCGGTTAGCGGACCGTTAAAACCAGAAACTTACAAAGTTAATCGAAATTAGTCAATCACAACACTGAATCCATCTCGCCACAGTGGTTGACACTAGAGTGAAAGTCGAAATAATTGATTTAAATTTGAGCTTCAGAGTTTGCAGGCTACGTAAATGAATTCAGTACAGCCCCTCTAAATTGGCCGGATGGGCAATTATCTGTTTGGTACGGGATAAAATAAATGGCAAGGATAATATGTTTACACCTTAATCAGTCCAAAATGGCCGCCATTTTAGTATTTTTTTGTTTAAAAATATTGAAGATCCGTTACCAGGATTCATGCTAAGAAAGAAGTAAAATCGTTCTCTGGTAAAAACTGCAGCTCAATTTGATTGCAAATTGGCCAAAGGTTAAATATTCTTTTGAATTATGCATTTGAAAGAGAGGCCAAAAGGGCCAATTTGCAAGCAAACTTAAAGAATACTAAAATGGCGGCCATTTTGGAATTCCTCAAATTCACATAAATTTTTCTCCCCAGTACTCTCTCCGCCGCTGCCAATGATCTGATAAATAGACTGCTGCGAGGTGAGATCTCTCGAGCCGACCAGATCCAGTCCCATCCGTTTTTCTTGGGCGTCGACTGGGATGAGGTAAGCAATAACTCAACGGCCGTGACTAAAATGGATACTGCAAAGTTTAAAAAATTTGTGAAAAAATTTGTGAAAAGAGAGCGTGACCAGAAAAATACCATTCTCGAACGAGTGCCGAGACTTAAATAGTGCAGATTAGTACTTAACCCTGCAAATGGTACTACTTGGAGTGCATGGAATGACCGTTTTTTTGTCAGCTTGTTTGGCCCTTAACGTGTAAGTTGTTAGGGGTAGGTAGTTGTTATAGTGTCTCATCTTATTTTGGAGTATCCATTCTAGTCATAACCGTAACTCAACGTGGCCCAAAAGCATGAACCACAGGTTACCCAGGTCAGTCACAGTGACACCCCCAATTTATCATCACTGGTATGCATTGCTTATTTGCAAAAATTACAATGGTATCGGTATGAATGTGTACATGTGGCCGTCACTCTGGCAACGAGTGAACGAGTGAACCAGTCAAGTGGTTGACATTCAAAACGGCTTCATTCGATAGGCCTTGGCGAGTTAAATCAGTGTTGCTCCTAATTTGAGGAAGCTGTAAAGGAATAGACCTTTCTGCCTATTCTTTGCTGTAAATATTAGGTATGAAGTCTAGTTTTGTAGAACCGATTCATCCGTTCTTTCTATTTCACTTGTGAGGGATTCCCCATATCTACTATGGTTTCGCAGCTCGTTTTGCGGGAAACTTTACATCCGAACCGAGACGCTGGCTTAGTAAGTAAGGAACTTTCACGTTAGGAAGTTGATATTGGAAACCTTAAACTCCACATTGAATTAATAGCAAACACTGTGATGACACTTTTGCTTCAATTCGCAAATACAAAACGATTTAAAATTAACTGTTTTACTTGTCAAACGTTTCAATTATTGTGACCATATTAGATGCGTTTTATAATTTTCTTCTGAACATAGTGCCTTTGGCTTTCAGGAGTGATCAATATGTAAATTCTCTTCACAATTGCAATGAAATGATGGTCAGACAGGTATTAAAAATGAGGATTATTATCAGCTTAAGAGGTCTTGATATAACACCAAATTCTCAAGACTACACAACAAAGAACTCTATGATTCTAGTTGGAAGAAGGAACGTTTGGATCGTAGGAAGATAAGGTTAACTGAACATTTAAATTCTTAATACTCAGTACTTAGTATTCAGTATTCAAAATCTTTTAGCCTGGATGATATGTGGAGCACAGACTCAGCCAAAGCGATATTTCTTCAGTCTTGTATCATTAAAACACTACAATAAAACAGCGGATTTTTTCTTTTTCTTTAGTAGACTTTGTTTTTCGAGGCCAGCGACCAACCGTCGCTTTCCACCGTGGGAAGGTCCGCAGGGGCTAAATTTGTCTTTGTCCACGGTGCCGATTGTAGCGAATCAATTTTTCGAACGATAATTGTGAACGTTTTGTGCTTATAATTGAGTAAAGCAACGGTGTAATTAATACCATTCGTGAGTCACGTTGTAGCAAAACGGAAGCACGCCTGTTACACTTAAAATGGTACAATGATCAAAAAATCGAATCTATTTTTTCTTTGGATTTCAAAACCATGTTAACTAAACACTAAGTGATCGTAGTTTTAAGCCTTAATTTCAAAAAGACACTTGTTTTTTTTAACTGGAATTTTCCTATTTAATGGTCCGCCATTATTAACTTTAAAATGTTGAAAGAGCTGGATCGAGGAGAAAATGACGTCAAAGACTCACTAGTTTAAGAACGCAATGCGTTTGTACGTGACTGAATTAATATGCAGCGCGGGAGTTTAGGGCTTTCAGATTTTTAAATTCGTGTTTTGCATACATAACAAACTGCGTTTACACGCTGAAATTTTGAGCTATTGAGTGAATGACGTCACTTTTCCCTAGATCCAAACCTCTGAGGTCCAGTCGGTCACTTTTGAATACCTTCGGTAATGGCGGACCGTGAAATCCAAAACTTACACTCCGCAAGTAAACAGCCTTTGCATAAAAATCAAAGCTCAAAAATCTTGCCAGGCAGGTGTTAAGCAAACACACTTTCAAAATCTGAAGAAAAAAAAGGAAGTGATTTTTTGATCATAATACCGGCACTTAAAAAAAAATGAAATTTGTCCCAAAGTTCTTTCGTTTTACACGATAAAAGACTATGGGAAAGAGGGAGAGCATACAACAGGCGCCACGCGCAGAAAACATGAACGTCTACTCCGTTTCTACTGTTCCAGTTGCTTTGTCAGCATTGTACGACGCAAGCAGAATGGAATAATTACAATACAATAGCGCAAAGTCTATTTTCAGGTGACATTTTCGTTGACTTTGCCGTCGTCTTTGCAAAAGTCCTTTCATGCTACCTGCAGAGGCAAGGGCCGAGGGCAAAGCTATAGCAATTAGCAAGAATTTAAGTATTAATCTTCGTTCGTCGCTTTAGGTCAAAGCAAGACGTTCGCAGCCTCCAATGGGGAGCCGTCACGCACTCTTTCCATTTCCAAGACAAACAAATTCTTTGGCTGCCCATTTTGGAACAAGGCCGAATGCAGAGATTGAAGCATCAATGCCAAGACCTCGGAGCACGTCTCGCAACAGCGAACCATCAATATCCACTTCTGTGGGAAATGAAACGTTGCCAAATGAGAAACTTGATACACCATGGAATATTGATTCAATAACGAGCCCAAACATCGAGAATGGACCTTCGGTGCAGAGGCCCCGGAGAATTTCACGTCATAGTGATCCAGCAAAAAGCACTCAAGTGGAAATTGAAACTTCTCTGAATAACACACGGAACAGCAACTTGGACGTCAAAAAAGACAATCGGTCATTGTTAGAGAGGGCGCCAAGTATGACACGTCAAAGTGACCCTTCAATGAAAGCCCATTTCATTTACGTACCCTCGTCACCTTATGAGCCGGGCATCCAATCACACCTCAATGATCTGGATGACCCAAGATATGTAATGGCTATGACTGGCCACATTGCTCGTGATTTCACCTCACATCACGCAGGCTCCACGCCTGATCTCAGAGTCGAACAGAAGGGTTCATCAGGTTTTCACCAGCAGGGACCACTTCCACTGAGGGACATTTACCACAACCATAGCAACCTTGAGT
This sequence comes from Montipora foliosa, assembly GCF_036669935.1. Classification (NCBI taxonomy): domain Eukaryota; kingdom Metazoa; phylum Cnidaria; class Anthozoa; order Scleractinia; family Acroporidae; genus Montipora; species Montipora foliosa. Next base: position 6,092,645 of record NC_090882.1, read on the forward strand.
ATTCAAAGACAGGGTCACGTGATTCTTTACGGAGCCCTTTGGGGGAGGTGGAGAGGAGCGGAAGACTTGTATCGCGATCTATGAGCGACCTCAGTAACCTTGGTAACGATAGTGGGCATTTGTCGCATCCTCCTACGGCTCTTCAAAGAACGTTTGAATATCCAGGTTATGGAGGTGTTTCACGATGTGAAAGGACATTTTATTCACAGCCTGGTAAAGGCACAGAGATTTACAATAGCGGATGGGGCTTGCGATCGTCGGGTAGTGTTCCTGATCTCTCCACCAGCTTTTCCTCTCTTAGCGCCCCTTACGCGATTTCCCAGACTGGCAGATCCTCACCCACCCCCTCACAGTTGAGTGACGTCAGCTCACAATCGTCATCAGCTCCTAAACTCTCCTCTCGTAGTGCATTTATTGAATCTCGCTCCCGTATTAGCGAGTCCGATTTTTCGTTAAACGACAGCGGTTATGGTTCAATGAGGATTACCTCACGGAGTTACGAACAAGTCTCACCTCGAGAGTCGGAAAATCTCCGGTCAGAGTCAGAAACTCCGAGTAGCTTCAGGAGAGACCAATACCCATCACCATCGAATTTGTCTCGTTCACTCGACAATTCGTTACTTCGGAACGGAATTCCAGCGAATACGACGTCTACTGTACAGAGTTCGTCGCGAGAGTCGGATTCTACGAGTAAGAGCGACAATAATCGAAAATCTTACGACAAAGGCCGAGGCAGAACGCCGACCTTAAATCGTGCTGTATCATTGTCTAATTTCGGAGAGGACAAGAATCTGTTGGCTGCGCAAGAAATGACAAGAAAAAGAAGAGATAGCCTACCGCTCGCTGTAGTGAGCCACAGGGAGAAACATCCACTTGCTAATGTTCCGATTCCATCTTTCAGGGAATTTAAAGAGAAAAACTTAGAGAAAGCTTCGAAAGGTAACATTCTAGCGGAAAGCGAGATACTGGAGTCTTTGAAATCTTCGAAGAACAACGCTAAAGACGAGTTAAGGCTTAACTCAGATTCAAAGTCAAAAATAAAGGAGAGGCTCTCCTCTTTGTACGAGAGTTGCAAAGATATATCGGCAAAAAATGCGTCCAGGAGAGACGACGAACAGTACAAGTTGAATTGTTCCGACAAGGCAAAGATTAAGGATCCTGTTAGCATTGTAACATCTAAAGAACTGAATGACTCTACAAATAGTCCAAAAGAGCGAAAGGAAAGTCCCTTTTCTAAGAATGAGGTGATCCATCAATTAATGCTCAAATATGGACTATATTCGAAGGCAGACCTGAAGTCGAGAAGTCCTGAAGACAAGAAAAAAGATTCTCGCTCTAGCAGAACCAGTTTAGGAGCAAAGGAAACAACAAGCGATGAGAATAAATCTGAAAGAACGTTATCGCCTACGACGGCGGAAAAAGTATGTCTAGAAGACAAAAATAATACGCGTAATTCAACAGATAATTTAAACAGAGTAACTTCTAAAGAAAGTGCTTTATCTAACCATAATTCTAGCCTTGAATCATCGCGGGAAGTTAACAACACTTTGCGTAATGTTAATGAATTGAAAAAGTCAGCAGCTGAAAGATTCAGGGAACTCAAACGAAAAAGTGGACTTCGCAATGACGTTCTGGAGTCTTCTCCAGGTGCGAGAGAAGTCACAAGTACAAAACGTTTGACGGAAGATATTTCAAGCGAGAGCAAGGACAGAAAGAAAAATATGGATCCGAGAAGTCCTGAAGGAGATTTTCCCAAATGTCGAGTTTCCGATGAAGTCAACTTCAAGGCGTTGGCTTCCGAGGGTGAGATCACAGCAGATACAGTATCTGCGAGCACAGACGGTGTGGTTTCAGATTCCCCAAACCGGAAGAAAGGCGCTTTTTCCTTGAAAGGTACCTCCAGAGCAATTCTTTGTGCAAACCAATTTAAGAGAACTAAGAAATTGAACTCCCCGGGCGGGTCTCCCTTGCCTAACATAAAACTGTTAGCAGACATCATCAGCAAAAGCGATGCAACAGTTAAGGACAGCCGTGAAGAAAAGGAAAGTACAGAAGAACATAATTCGAAGGAAACTATCGAAGTCAAACGAAGCGATTCACCGAACAGTCTATCACCGAGCCCCAGACGACACCGATTTCTCACCGACAGAGGTATTCGGAGAGGAGGCATTCACACGAGCATGCTCAGTGTGGCCAGTAGCACGTGGTCGGATACGGACCTGGACGATAGCGTAAGTATATCCAGTGAATTGGATTCAATGGACGACGAGCGGGGAACAAGGGGAAGACGATGGGATAGTTTCCATAGCAACATCAGCGCTGACAGTGGCTCCGCCCATTTGTATGAGTATGAAACAGATTCCAACGTGACAGAATATGAGGACGTGTTTGATGAACAAGATTCTGAAGGTAAGCTGTTTGATTGAACGTCATTAAGAGTTCAAAGGGACATTTGCATGATGACGTCATTTGACGACAAGTACCAGAATGGGAATACAACATTTAAGTAAGAAAAGAAAAAAAAAACTCAATTCTGGTGGTCGTAGTCAAATGACGCTATCGTGAAAAAATTGCCTATTTAACAAGATGTATTCTCTTTGTAACCCTTTTGTTTCTTTGCATGATTAGCATATATACATCGTGTTCTGATCGATCCGCTAGGAAAGTTAGCACTGAATGTTTTGAAGCTCGTTTTATTAATTGCTATCCTTTGAGTCCCATGCCAGATTATTTGTACTACGTAAACTGTTGCTTTAAGAATTTTAAATTTAAAAAGAATGTACAGGCTCATTAGCGCTTTTGTCGTACAGTAATTTATCAGCACCCTCATGTATGACTCAACGGAAAACTATCACCAAACAAAAACTACCGAAAAAAAAAAATCCACCTGTTCCCATGGTTACTTTCAAACAGATGACCATCCTAAAGGTGAAGCTGATGTAGAACGCACCGACAGTGGTGTCGGGGGAGACCTGGGCCAGAGTCACTTGAGGCGTTCCTGGGAGGAGATTGTAATGAAGAGTTCGGAGCAGTGGTCGGTCGTAGCTGCCTCAGCGAGACACTGGCAGGAACTGGCCCGCAGAAGAAAGGCGGAAAAAGGCGATACGCCGACACCGAAAAAGAAGACTTCTTCCCATTCATTAACGGAAGACATGGTATGTTTCATTTCCACGGGGAAACCTCCACTCTCTCAACAAATACGCTTTAGACGAAAGAGTGAAAAGATCCTCGCAATAGTATGGACAATTTAAGGTGTCTCTCGCAGACACCTAAAAACTTCAGGCTGCTTTAATAGGATTGGATGCCATGACCTATGCGATGCCGGTGTAGTGCTCTACGAACTTAAGTGAGCTATGAAGCCACAAACAGTTGGGAGCAGGTCAAATTGTTGGTAGAGCATTGCACCAGCATCGCAGGAAGCGTGGGTTCGAATCCGGTTGGAGTCACCTGTCAATCTAAATTTATCGCGTGGTCATGATGCGCGGCTATTTTAAGGAATACACCTGATTGGTTAGTTCAGTGTAATTGATCATTGGCTGGCGACCATGGGCACGAGACCAAAATAACTTTCACAGCATGGCGCGAAGCATGAAGATGGTTCTCTTCCCTAAGGCCCGTTTTAAACGTCGCATTTTACATGTGCCGAATCTAATGCAAATGAGAAAAATCTATTGTGTTCGCTCATTTGCATTAGATTTGGCACATGTAAAATGCGACGTTTAAAACGGGCCTTATCCTCTCTTGATTAAATCTAACACCTAAAACTTCTCTTGGTAAATAATTGTTTTTTTCGGGTGGGGTTTTAACCTACTTTGATTTTTAAACCTACAATCAGCGACAAAATTGTTGACACATTGACCATTTCTACCCCCTATAGCTATGCAACAATTTCTTCTATCTTTTAGCCTTCTTAGGTAGCCCAATTCGCCCCCTTCCCCCCAGACAATGTTGTAGCGAGATTCCCGAGATATTTAAGTACAAATAGACAACATTGAATGGGGGAGGGGGGGTCTTATCAATAATTTGGAGCATGATTCAAATTATAGTGTTATTTTACACTTAAAAGGAACTGTTTAAACACAATGTGTCTACTAATTTTGTCGCTGATTGTAGCCATTTACCAGCTTCTTTTCTCGTCTTATTAACACAGGTTGAATGCCCAGATTGTCTGAAGCACTACGTCCCACCGAAGGAGACAAACCACGCGAAAGAACCCATGATTTGCAGCAAATGTGAAGCTCGGAAAGTGGAAAGAAAAGAAGCGATAATTGAGCTTGTGCAAACTGAAATCAACTATGGAAATGATCTACAGATTTTAAAAGAGGTTGGAAGCTTCGATCACTTATTAATTTGTTAATGTTCTGACAATTGGTCAAGCATAATATTCGTGTTAGTTTAATAGATATTAATGGCGTGTCAAACTTCGAAATTTCAATGAGAAGAATTAAGGAAATTAAAGTTTGGATCAATCAAACTGGGCAAAGCTCCTCAGGTGAGTAAAACCTTAGACTTTATTCGTTCCACTAAATTCTTAGCAGCAAAAATTGTTCTTCCGCTTAATTTAGTCATGACCTTCATCTGTGTCTTTATAAACTCTGCTTGACTTATGCCTGTGTCGCCTCGCACACCATAAGCCTTTTTAATCACTGCCAACCGGACCATGCGTTTTCTGGAGAGAACAGGACAGACCTTCGTGCCCGTTAGATTCATGAAGACGGAGATTGATGAAAGTTTGTTCCATGGGAGATCTCAAACATTATATCCATCTAAATCAAAGTGTCCTCTCCCTCGAGCTCAACATAAAAACTCGGTAATCTTTCCATTTTAGAGCAGACAAGACCCCGGAAAATCGTTACACAGTAAGAAAGCAGCGCTACTTTGTATCAAAAGTCCTTTTTTTTTCTATTCTGGTTATAGGAATTCTATCTACCGATGCAATCTGGTGGAATTTTGAATCCTGAAAATCTTGCCGCTATCTTTCTGAATCTGCAGGTAATTTCAATCTCGAGTGCAAATAGTCCCTTAAAAACTATCTGAGCTCGACCAATCAGAAGTGAAGTTTTCCGGCGCTTAGGGCCCCCTGCATGTATAGGCCACTTCTGAGAATACTATAATAATCTTTGTTTGTTCTGCCAAATTTTGCATATAAGCATTGCCTTAACAAGTTGGAATAGTTGCGAACTCCTCACGAAAGTGCAAAGTTATATTTTGAAGCTGATGTTTTCGGAGGCGTTGTTCTTCATCGCTTAAACTCCCTATCATTTAATACGAACCATTTCAAGCCATTCCTTGAATGCGCTAATTTTCTATCAGGAACTGCTTGAAGTGAACTCCAAGTTTTGTGCCAAACTCCAGAAAAGTTTAGAATTATCTGTGGCCAAAGGAGATGAGGTACGTTGCTAAACGTTCGGTGATATAAGTAATTGAATATATTTAGCACGTTGATAAGGAAACTGCGACATTGATTAAAAATAATGGTCCAACAAGACAGCGTAAAATTGAAGCAGGTTATTAAAAAAAAAAAAGGGTGTCTTGCACCCTGCCAGCAGAGCCTTTCTTAACTCGACGAGAAAGAAAGGACTTTGCAGAAATCGTGTAAAGTCTTTATTGAGTATGCGCAAGCTGTTGTTTGGAGACAGTCCAAAGTCCAAGCCTTTGCTTTCGCGACATGAGTGATGTTGAAGTTGGGAAGAAGAGCCAACCTCGTCCCCAGGGCCTTCTCCTCTGCAATTTTCAAAAATGGCGTCTCGTACAGACGAGCCGCCATTTTCAAAATCGCAGAGGAGAAGGCCCTGGGGACGAGGTTGGAAGAAGAGAAAGGGGACACTTCGTGGCATACTTACATTAGTAAAATTTCTTAATTAAACAAAACTCGTGAATTACGAAAGTTTAATTCGTTGGTCGAGTGGTATTAGAATTCCATCAAAGAGTGAAAAGAGAGATGGAGTCTTGGAACTTTAGGGGCTTTTTACATAAAAAAAAAACCTGGACTGTAGCAGGTCATTTATTAATTTCAAAACTTGACTGTCTGACACTGCTAATTTTCAATTGATTTCCTACCTTTAGGAATTTTCTGAGGTCAATGTTGGAGTCATTTTTTTGGAGAGCGTAGATTTCTTCCAAGCATACGAGATATACTGCGCGAAACAGGTGAGTTCGATGTTAATGGTATATCACGTCAAACAAAAAAGCACGCTTCAGAAAGAGTTGTATCGGTAATCTTATCGATTTGGAACTCTCTTAAGCAACGGTGATGCCGACGAGGAAGTTAATGGCAGATAACAACAAATTTAATGAGACGAAAAACAATGGCTTTGCATACTCTGCAAGTACGTTTTAAATTTTGCTTCACTGAGTTATTTGCCGTTTGATGCCAACAACGGCGTGTAGAGCCAGATGTTGGTGTTGGCAGTTGTGGGCAAACGGACTCAACATCTTCAACAATGTGAGAAGAAAATTTGGTTTTATCAAACGAGTTGATATAGGCGAATTACCACCGTGAAAGATTTGGAAAGCCGACCTTTCGAGCGTCAGCCCTTCGTCATCTTTCAACCAGGTACACTCTATCCTCATGGAATCAATATGAACGCCTGTCATACCATTAATTTATTCATAAATTCATGTTACCGTATTTCCACCAGTGGCAAAGCTCCTCCACACCCTCATAAAAACCAACAACACCCACAATTCTTCCATTCGCTCTGCCGAAGGGCTAACGCTCGAAACGTCGGCTTTCCAAATCTTTCACGGTGGTAATTCGACCTTTATCAACTCGTTTGAACAAACCAAATTTTCTTGTTTCACCCTCCCACCGACGCAGCACCACAGTTTCTTTGGAAACTAGAAATTTGCCAACAATGTAAGGACATGGATTGTATTTTGGAAAGGATACGACCCATGAGACTTTGTAAACTTACAAAATTCGGCAGTCATCTTGTTTTCAATCTTTTTAATTTAATGCTTGCTATCTCCATGGAGACCATATGAAATGCGCGTGCGTAGCCCCAACAATGTTGGAAGAGCTGTGCAAACGAATCCAACATTGCTGCTCTACTCTTCGGCGATCACGGAACAAACGAAATGTTGGGAGTACTCTTGTTGGCTCAAAAGTTTGACCAGTTTTTGCAAACTTCGCTCAACAGCTTCCAACATCGAACAGAGTGCGTAAACGAACGCAACATATAACACCCAAAAATGTTGGAACGATGTTGGAACAATGTTGGCCAACAAGGTCGCGTCAGTTTGCACGGGTCTTAAATGCTAAATTTGTGGTTATGCAGAGCCATTTTAATCCCTGGATAGCTTCTACATTATTTATATGCGCAATAACTTGGAATAGCCGCGGAGCTTCGTGTTTAATCATTTTTCAATAATTTGCTATTTGTTGATATCTTGTTTTTAGACGGCTGCCTCATCGCTGCTGGAATCCCTTCAAAAGAAGACAGAGCTACTGAGAATCTTCTTAAATGTGAGTACAAAGTGCTGTTTTGGGGTATGCTCAGCACGAGAGTAAAGCCCTGCGCACACTAGAGCTATCTATAAGCTTATATAGCAAAGTTTCATTCTTGACTGTTGGCGTAAGCAAGTTTTCCCAGTGTGCGGTGGCGTTTCCAGCGCTTTTAGTCACGCGAGCCATCGGCGCCGAATGTTCAGCACGTTAAATAATTTTTGGAACGAATAAACATTTCCTAAAAGTGTGCGCGCGTGAAAAGCTACCGATTAATAAGTCAGTCTTAAGTACCAAACGATACGAGTTACCAAGAGAAATAAAAAGCATGCTTTTGGCACAAAAACACTTTCTTCTTTGAGTTTACATATGAACTGTAGCTTGTATTTTCTACTTTAGGTAACTTGTCGAGAAAATCCCAAGTGCCGCAAAATGGATTTGAACTCTTTTATTCTGGCGCCTGTACAAAGGATCATGAAGTAAGTAATCGGTGAAAGGATCGGTTCCGAGAGAAACTATGCCATTGCGTTGGTGGGATAATGAAATTATTCTCGTCCCCAGAGCCCTCCGTTTCTTTTGGTTACGTGGTCGGCGAAGCAAAGGGCTCTGGTCGCGCCTAAAGATTCCCATTTTTTCATTGCCTGATAAAATATGATGCGCAGAACGAATTAACATTACAAGCACTACGCATTACACCTATTATTTTTTGCCGTTATGGTTGTTTAAGTTACCCAAAAAGGCAGCGAATCCTAACTTAGCCAGGCATCTAGCCCTCCCGCCAACCTCTATTTTTCGAGGAAATTTATATGAATAAGTTAATGTCGACTTGACATTATGTTTTTCCCTTTCAGATATCCTCTTTTACTCAGCCGCATTTACAAGGCCACACCCAGAAGAAACACGGATCGAGAGAAGCTAAAAATGGCGCAGAGAAAGATAGAGGAACAACTGAATAAAATCAATGCAGTAAGCAAAGAAACTATTAAATACGTTATTCCAAAATGGCCGCCATTTTAGTATTCTTTTGTTTGATTGCAAATTTGCCCTTTCGGTCTCGTTCAAGGTTAAATATTCTTTTGAATGTTACGTTTGAAAGCGAGGTCGAAAGGGCCAACTTGCAAGTAATCTGAAGAAAACTAAAATGGCGGCCAAGGTGTATGGAGTGCATTCACATGATGTCACAGACGCCATGTTGGTTTTGTAAACTAATCCTCCGAGACCACTTACCTGAAAAAACAAAGAGTGGATCCAGCACCTATCGTGTGAAATCGCGGCGGCCATCTTGTTGGGATCAACCTTACCGTGACAATTCCTGTGAGAGGAAAGCAATGTGGCAATGTTGTAAAAAACACTTTCAGAGTTTTTATTGCATAGTATCGAAGGAAGTTCTGTTTGTGCTCACACCTTTGTCTTCAAAACGATGATTTAGCGCGAAAGTACTCACAACAAAATGGCGCAGCAGGTGTGACTTTGGCAGAGTGAAAATAATAGGTTGTTCGACCCAGTCCTTTTTAACTCTGTTATTCCCAAGATCAAAACTTTCATTCTCCTAACTAGTGCCATAGGTTTCTTTGTTGGATAGTCATGAGAATTTGGTTTTATGTCAAGATCACACCACCTCTTAAGCTGATAATTATCTTCATTTTCAATACCTGTCTGACTGACTGATTGTAATTTGCACCAACAGGCTGATTTTTTACAAGGGACATCTTTTAGTAATAATCTCTCATCAGACAATTTCGACGAATTTCATGTTTCCGCAAATTTAGTTTTTGTGACGTTATGACCTCTTTACTCTAACGCATATTGTAGTTAGTAAAGAGGCTATGTCACGTTATTTTAGGGTGTTTAGGGGGAATCTTTAGTTAATTTCGAGTTTAAGACTCGACAATGCAATGGTAATGTGGAAGTCCTTTACTGTTAAAATTATCGTTACATCACAAACACGATTATTCTGAGCAAAAACGAACTTTATTCAGGCGATTTGCCGTAAACTTGAAAAACGTCGGCCCGACTTTAATCAAGGCGATTTGCAATAAACTTGAAAACGTCGGCCTGACTTTTTTCAAGATTACCCAAATGCAATTCATTTCAATCTTGTCCTTTTGTGTTCATCCATGCTTCTCTTTGCTTCAGTCGTATTTCTTTTACGGTGTTCAACAGTTTTAAGAAGTTGTCGCGATGTTTCATTCTATTTTTTGGGGATTTTGGGTGTTATGAAGTTACATCAGTTTGCGTGACATCTCCCCTTTAAATAAAGGATCTAAAGTCTCAGTCACAAATGTTGTAACACAGACGGCAATTTGCCCCCTCTCCCCCTTCAACGTTGATGTTTATGGGTTGGAGTACAAAAACCAACCGGTAAATGCAACATTGATGGGAGGGAGGAGGACGAGGGGTACGTTAATAGCGACCTTCAGATTGAACTACGAGAACGACTACGAGTACGAGTTTTCTGTACTGGGAATGCGCATTACAGTTAAAAAACGAAAAGTTTCGAAATGTGCGTGCTCAGAACTGAGAGTCGTCCTCGTACTCCAAAATCTGAAGGTCGCTATTATTCACTTGCTATTATTCACTTGCTGTTCAAGCGAAGTGTTATTACAACTATTTATGAAGGAGATTGTAGCTTGACTTGACTGATTCCGTTGTCTCTCATAGCTAAACACAGCAGTTGAATCGCGTCAGAAGCGATACCGCGCCAGTCAGCAGTTGGGCCGGTCGGACTCTCTCGATAAACTACAGATGAAGAAAATGGCATCAGACATTTTGAACTGGACCACCGAGGAGATGCAGCTGCTTATGCACGGCGTCTTTCAGGTTAAATTCAATTTTTATGCGGTAAATAATAAGCTGATTAAAGCTATATATTTATGAAAATCTCCATTTTCATAGTGTTTACACGTCAGCGTAGCACGTCACTTTCTAGTTGATATTGAAAGTATATTGCACAGCAAGTTATCTCTGGAAGTATGAGCCCGACTACCAATTTTAAATAGGATTTATGGGCTCCTTAGTGCTTTTGTCATCAAATACTTATTTTTTGATCGCTATAATTTTACTGAAAATTCAAAAACGAAGGCTGAAAATTGGGGAGACAAATAAGCTTAACAAGTTCTTTGATCTTCGAAAGCCAATTTGTGAATAACTTGACGCCTATTCATAAATTGTTGACACAAAGAGTAGACCATGACGTCCGCATAAATTCACCCATAGCAATCTTTATGTTGGCTCTTTCAAAATACGTGGGATGCCTGTGGCAGACCACGTTATAAATCAGGCCTGGTTTCGTCGTCATCGTAGTCGCATATAGTAGTTAGCCACGTGCTTGTGATTGTCAGTAAAGTAAGTCCTGTTGACCGGGGTTTCTACTCTACTGTGCGATCGTCGTCTTTGTATTTGACAGCAAGAGGACGCGTTGCGACTATTGGTCAGCTTGGATTGCTCTAGTGTCAAAACCCAATTTGCATTCTGTTATCAGTTTTTATGCGCTTCTAACACTCAGCTTATTACCCTCACTCAGCCTCAGTCGTCACTGATAGTTGCAACCAAACGTTTACATTAACAACCGCATCCCACGTAAACGGTACTAAGCGTCTTGTTGGACAAAAGACGGAAAGGTAACGGCTATCTCGGTTATGCCCAGAAAAACAACCACTTTGATGGAAGCCAATTTTGATAAACGTCCAAACGTTTCCTCTTGTTTTTTCCTCATTTTCAACATAACTTGCGCCCAGAAATGTAAGTAATCTATGTTAACGGGGCGCCCGAAATATGGAAATTACACAGCTTGCACAAGCAAATGTTTCTGATGCGCAAAGAAGGAAAACACTAGAAATACATCCGAAGACAGTCATAACAACACAGATAAATACAAAACAGCATAATGGCGCCTAACTACCCAGAACACGAACGAGCTATGCCCCATACCGATGTAACGAAATTAGAGGTTTCCAAAAAGATATCAGCTTAACTGCTGAATAACCTTCTACTTGTTTGCGTAAGAAGGGCTTTGGCGCAGAAAGGTGCAGTTTTAGGATAAGTCAATGAATGTGATTAACAATCTCTTGACGACGTGATTTCGATCTTTTCCAGGTAACTATTCACGAGTTCGGCACGGCTTGGAACCGGCGCAATAGCAAGAAGGCTCTGTCAGTTTGCGCATTGTTCTGTGTAAGAGGTCATTCAGAGGTGTGTAAAGTATTTTTTAAAGGTATACACGGTCACTTAAGCAACGACAACGTCCGACGAGAACGACACAAAACATGAGAGAGATTTAGCGTGGCGTTTATGGAAAACATTAAACGCCAGGCTTTAATCTTTGGTTTTGCCCAAAATAGAAGATTTTATTTTAGGTCATGTCTTGCCTGTTAGCTGCAGATATCGAGCAAAAAAGAGACAATTAGATTAATAGAATCTTCATAGTCTTACGAAAATCAGTAGCTTGTCGTTACACGAAGATGCCATGCTAAGTCTCTTAAATATGAAACAAGAACAATGGCCCCGCACCCCCCCCCCCCCACCCACTACCCTACGTGCGTTGTCCATTTTGGTACATTTCTGAACCCCGCGTTATAGTCACGACGACGTGGTGACATGACAAACCTCGAGGTTCTGTGGAAGGCGTGAACACCAGACAACAGTAAAATTTCAATTTTCTCTCAAAAAATGTTCACCATTCAAAACAATTTTATATTAAGTCCTAGAGAGTTCGTATATACGCACTTTCCAAGCCAAATGACTGGACACATTTAAGAAGTGATCAGGACTGATGCGAAGGTATATCTCGTACCCGATGTCGTCGTCCATGCTTTATGCAGCTCCTTAATGGCACAAAAACAATAGGTTTAATAAGCAAAAACAATTGTTCCGAGCATTTTACAATTCTGAGCATAGCTCAACCGTTCTCTCCCTAACAATGACATGAAATGACGAAATTTGTGGTTCTGTGGAGGACGCGAGCGCTCCATGATAAATTTGCAATTTTTGATCTTGTGGCTGTATCAGCTACTAGATTTGCCAGGATCTTCTTCATTTTTTTGTCTGGTTCTTTTATTGCAGTTTATTCGAATCGATTCAGACGACGAAGGCGAATGTGAAGACATGCTGTTTCCCGGTGAAAGTGACACGACAGACGCAGCTATTGTTCTTCTTAGAAAGAAATTGAATGGAAAATACACTTTGTTTAAGGTGGGAGAACTGTCTGCAATTTGCTCTTCATTTCTTTGGACTTCTCTTTTCAGTTTTGAAGCTACTCTTTATTTCGAGGGACTATCGCCAATTAAGGTCGATGTTATGACTTCTAATAAAAGGAATCACTATTGACCGAAGTTCCTGGTGGGCTGAAAAGATGCACTTTCTCTACTTTAACACTCATTAATGTGACGTAATAGATTACCATGGCAACAAAAGAGTCGTCTAAAAACGCCCTCTATTTTGTCTTTAAATGCTTATATCTCAAATTTCAACTATGAATCTGCTCCAGAGAGTTTTTTTCTTACTTTGCAGAGACTTTTATCTTAGCCTGCTAATCACTTTTCAGAAATAAAAGAGACGGGTAACCAAGTTTGTTTTTGAAATATAAGCGTTTAAAGAGAAGATATGTGGCGTTTGCCCCATCAATTTTGATTTGGACTTTTATTTTCTTTCCGCATTAAAACTAAAATCATTCTGACTTTTTTGACGGGCAAGGTTTCAGCCTTGATTGGTTAATTGAAATAGGTTTTTGAATAACTGAGCCAAGGAGATCACAACATACTGATTTCGTTTGCCATCCACTTACTATTTTTCTAGGATCCATTGTTCCTGGATATGTGCGTAATTTACAGGGATTCTGGTAAGTAAAAAAATGATAGTTGTGATTGTCACCTTTTGAGCAATCAACATGGAAATCTGTGTCTAAATTCCAAACTGTAGTTGCATTGTGCATGATATACTCTCCACCATGTGCGAAAGCCCGGGTCTGTTCTTCTGTAATTTCGTCTCTGCACTGATTTTGCTGTGCCATGATGATGTGTTCTAACTAAGACTTTTAGGCATATCTTGAGTAGATGCGCACATCTTCTGCTAATCAGCATTTAATTTGCCTACTTGGAGATTCATTTAGAAAGTACAGACCTAAACTGGCTATTTTTTTTTTGGGAATTCGTCTCCTGATGATGAGTTCTAAGAAAGACGCATGCGCATATCTTGAGCAGATGCGCATGTCCTCTGAGAAACGGCATTTGCTTAGTTTATTAAGGGATTTGATTTATTTAGACAGGAGATGCCAGAACTGGCTATTATTCGCTAACCGCAATATATACCACAAGAAGATGCGCAGGAGTAATTAGCTCCCAGTGGTGTATTCAGTATCCATGAAAAAAATTCTTGCAAGTAGTTTTAATTTAAACTTCCCGTTGTTTGTCAGTCATTAGAGCATGCGCATGGATCTATTTTGCTTGAGGAGTCATAAGCATTATGCAGTGGAGTACACCCCCACCCACCCCACCCCGAGTTCTCAATAACATAAACACTATCCCTTGGGTGTGAGCATACAGCATTTCATTGTTTCTTTCCTTAATTTGAGGACACTGAAGTTGTTTTTCATTGCCTTTAATTATCAATGCGGAACGGTTTAACGTGCCATATTTACGCGGTTGTGGTTTCCTGATTTCAATCCACCTTGAGGGGTTTCAGTATAAAGGAAAGAAAAGGAACTTTATTTAAGTGTCTAGTCGTTGTATCGCTGGAGCACTAATTGGGGACACTGTAAACCGAAATTAACAATTAACGCAAATCAAGTCAAATGTTGGATTTTTGAGGAGAGGGGAAAACCGAAGTACCCGAAAAAAAAAACCCCTCGGTGCAGAGTAGAGAACCAACAAACTCAACCCACATATGACGAAGAGTCTGGGAATCGATCCTGGCCCACATTGGTGGGAGGCGAGTGCTCTCACCCCTGCGCTATCCCTGCGCCATCCCTGCTTTACAGCAGCTTTAGTTGAGTGTTGAGGTTAAGTTTCCAATTGCTTTCTATTTGCATTGCTTCACTTGATGATTGACTCACAAATGTCGCACCCATTGTCACCCAATGACTGAACACTTGCTCGCACACGTTTTCCCGCGCTCACCCGAACGTTATTATTGGCTTGTTTGATTCTCTGTTGTGATTGGCTAATGCTCCAAATTTTGATTATACGGTAGTTTCTTACTTATGCTACAAGACTGAACATTTCTTGTTCTGTTTTAATCGCAGATGTGAAGGATGCCTTCGAGGTTGTGTTGGTGGGCAAGGAATCTTACCTGTTCAAAGCATCAAACAGCCGCGAATACAGAAGATGGTTAAAGTATCTCAGGCTGGAATCCAAAGAACTTGGATCTTGGAAAAGACGACGAAATGGACTTCCTAACATAATGATTAAGAATCTATAGGAAATCTTTGTGAACTTTATTCCTTAAATTCTGTCCAAACGTACGTGTGTCCGTCCATACGAAAGTTGACTTCAAAAGTTTCAGGGTATTGTTAAATTAACATACTTCCTGTTTTCTTTGGATGATCAGCGAAACAGCCATCAAAAACTGACAAATTATTGGGTGCAAAACGCATTAGTGAACCCATACATTCTCTAAAAACTTTGAAAAACCGTAATGGCAAATAGATTATCTGTTAGTATAGGACTAGCACATTGTACGAGGCTCTTTCAATGGGGGAATCTTGTTTACATTCTTGCATCATTAACATAAGGCTTTCATTTTCTAATCAGTCAGCCGAGAATAAAGTTCTGAATATTGAAAGTGCAATCCATAATGAGCTATCTCTGAAAAATGTGAACCCGATATACCAGAGAATTTCTTTTCTATGATGCTTTGAAAATTCGAAACTTTACAATGTATGGGATCATTAGCGGCTTTGGCACACTAGAATCTATTAGTCCCGCTGCGAGGAAAGTATCCACCACTGAGCCACGTCAACTTCGGTGAATAGTTGTTAAATAGCGAAGAACCATATAGTATAACGCACCAGAATTCGTTTACAGACATCTTCTTAAAGAAATCGCTGAAATAATCTTTTCAAAATCCAGTTCTTTTCCCTTGGAACTCTGTGTTTGGCATGGACCATTTCCATTCTTTTAGAGGGGGTGGGAGGGGAGCTGGGGAGATTTCTCATAAGTATGAATAGACCATTTTCGAATTCTCACGGCTGGACTGGGTCTAGCATGAAATGGAGGCTAATGCGGGGAAATCTTTTCAAATGCAAATTAATTAGCCTCCATTTCATGCTAGATCCAGTCGACCCGTTAGAATACAAAACTGGCCTATTCTTTAGCATATTTGCTCCACCAACCCAAACCTCTGGAAGAATTTTTATCGCTAATATATAAAGTCAAAAAACAAGTGAGTGGGGCTGTATTGATTTTTTTTAACAGAGCTCACTTGAGCCGATACTTCTCTTTTCTTGTGTGAAAAGTTTTTTATCTTTTAAATAAGATTTGTTGTAATATATTGTATATAGGTTGTTGTTAAATATAAATTACTAAAACTAAACTCTGAAAAAACAATGCAATGGATGTGCTGAGATGTTGTGTTCTACCTACTTTAAAAAAATTCTTTCAATTATAATTAAATAAAGATCTATTCCCAAGCGTTTTGTACTATTTTCTAGCATTTACCACCAGTAGGTGGAGTACTGCCTAGAGGTAGCAAAACGTATCACATAAAATGCGGAACAACGCTGCCCTTGATACTGTGAGCACAACGCAGACATCCCGAAATCCTCGCATATCAAATGATCGCGATTAAAATGGCTGCCTCGGCAGCAAAAATTTAATAGGATTTCATACCAATAATAATTTAACAATTTAAAAGGACCATCGATATACATCAGGAGTTCATGAAGGGGAGTCTCTATCTCCCATACTTGGCCACGGAGTCAACCTTTTCCCGAGTAAATTTATTTATACAACGCCTCCCTTGGGAGATTCAGGACGCCGACAATTGTAAAAACCAATCAAAGCAAAGCTATCTCAGCGTCGAAGGAAATATGATACTTTTCGCGGGAAAAACCTGTTCCTAAAAATAAATTTACTCGGGAAAGGATTGACTCAAGAAATTAGTGGAGATAGAGGCTCCCGTTAATGAGCTTCTGGGCGAAGTTATTAAACGCCCAAGGAAAGCAGAAAACTTATGGACAAATATGGAGTAGCCGAAGCGTGGAGATCTATTAACCACAACTGAACGCACGAGGGAACTGTTTGATTAAAAGAAGCTCAAACAAATTTAACACTTACAAGAAACGTTACCGTTAAAAGGATTGACTGTATAACATTGTTTCATCAAGCCGCTATTTTGTGGTTTCATGAAAACAGCAATTAGTGAGTCGTAATATGTTGCCATAGCAACAGGAGATGCAGCTGAAACATTCGTTATTATATACTCAATATCGCGTTTCTGATTGGTCAATGACGAAAGTATAAATAGCTCAAAAGCGCAATGGAGGTTTCGGAATACAATGAGGAAAGTGCTATGGAAACAAAGCGATGAACGCATTTTAATTAAGATGTCTAATAGGTTGTTTGCAACATTTCTTGGGACGGAGGTGACAACGGTGTAATGTACAAATGTTGGTTGACGAACAAATGAAACCAATGAGAAATCTGTTTTCATTCACCAACCAGGCGGCGATTATATCACGTGACATTAAACCCGACTATAAATGCGGTTTTCCGCATACTATGGCTTGGAAATTCTATTCAAAAGAGTTCAGGCAATAGATGAAATGGAAAAAAGAGAATTCAATTGCTGAGTTTTTCTTCAAAAGCATGAATTCACTGATAACCAACCTCAAACGGTGTATAGACCTTTTGTTAATGATAAAAGTACAATATATTTTGTTCACAAGGCCAACCCCTTCAGACAAAGCTTACAGCAGCGATAGGTACAAAACTTGCTTGACAACCCAGAGGTTAATAATAGATGTGTCCAACAAGAATAAACTTGTCCCGTGCTATTGTCGTGTCCCAAATCCACCCGCTTCAAACGTCAACATCTTAAGACTCGGCCTTTGACCACGTGATTGGTTCGGTGCATTTTCATTGGTCACTCACGAAAACCGAGAACCGGGCCAACGGCAACCCGACTTTCCTTGCTCCTTCAGTTAAATGAATGACAACGAAAAAAATGATTCTGCCATATTCCTTATTATTTCATGTGTCTAACATGTTTCATAACTAAAAAGAACGTCCGTTGTAAGGTTTTGTTTTGTATTTCAAAAACAAAAGAAACATTCCATCTTGAAATCTCTGTGTTTTTCACGAAATCCGTGTACTTGATAATTTCACGCTTGCCTTCTGCACGGACTGTTATCAAAATGCTCAACGCGCACACGTTTTCAAAGCGTTTTTTTCAGGCAATGTCGTTACAAATTTGATTACAAAAAAATTGACGCATAAAGATTCTTTCCAATTATAATTATGCATTTTGCATGAAGAATTATAGAATAATTAGGTCGACGCCCTATTACAATTTGCGTTCAGACGAGTAGATTTGCAAGGGATGCCAAATTAGCAACTGATAGCATTGATTTTCACGGCGAAAGCACAACAGTGACGTTTTTCTCGTGTAGATGTTGCAAACACGAGGTTACGCGTGGCACACTTTGTTGTCACTTCGATTAAGCATTGGAATTTACGCCTACCAGCCAATCAGCGAACTTCGTGAACGAAATAAATTGAAGCCCAATTTGGAGACTCATCGCTTCGCCTTTGGGCAAACAGCTTGTTGCCATTGCCGAGGAAGTTTGTCGAGCTATCGTTGCTGGAAAAAGAAGTGATCTTGACGAATATGACGCTGCGTTCCAGACACAAGGACGACTTCGGAGAAGACAAATTAAAAGATGGATCACAGTAAAGGTGAAGTATGTCCGTGCAAAAACAAGGGCGCGGCGCACAAAGTTGTCACAATTAAGTGGTGCGTTTGTTCTGTTTTGTGGTGCATTTCTCTTGAGAATTGGCTTTCTTTAAGTGAATTCTGCAGTGGAAGGGACGAATTTTTCTAATTTTGGTCCTTCATAGCAATCCTTTGTTTTAAATGTCTGCTAAAAAAAAGCGCTCAAACCTTGGCTCCCAAAGTACTTGTCTGGATTTCCAAAAATTCTACTTTTCAAATTTCTAAACAGGTTTTTGACTCGAATTTCATCGATAACATACGCAGCTAACAAACATGTATATTTTCGTTGCGCTTTGAAAACTAGGAAGCATTTTCTCTTCAATCTACTTGAGCGAGGGAGCGAACGATTTGAATCTTGCGGTCATAGAAGAATTTCTTTCATCTCGTTTCTTAGAGCTCGGACAAGATGCAAATTGTGACTCCGAAGTCAATGTTATTACCTTCTTTGCAGTAAATTTAAAGTGTACAAGCTTGTCACGTTTCCGTTGATACAATTGATATCCTTCACTTATTTCACACATTCGCCATCACCCACAGCCAGACTTGCAAGCAAAGGATCTGGTCCCACCCGCTACGAGTTCGAATAAACCAAATCCTAGGATAACGTTCGGCAACTCCGTAGGTGCAATCCATTAAAAGAATCCCAAGGCTTTGAATGTAACTCTTGTTACACACTCCTTTCAATTACTTTTAAAGCAGAAATGTTTATACTTTTTTGAGGTGTGGCGCGTTTAACATTAAATTAAAATCGATCTTTAAAAAAACGTTAGGAAACGCCTATTTTGCAAATATCTTGGTCCATGTCTCCATAATTATTAGGCAAGGGAATGAAAAGACAAAGGCAAATAAGATATACGGGACACATCATGACAATTATAATATCCAATTAACGCATGCGACTACCCAGTCACCACGTCTCTGATTTACCTACGAACATGTCATCTTGCCCTCCCTTCCCTGGTTTTCTTCCATTTTACTACGTAGCCCCTCCCCCTCGCCCATCAATATTTTCCCTTTCTTCAACCAGTCCCCATATTTTTTTCATAATCACCATGACAAACTTCCAATTTAGTATGGACATATTATCATGAGGTCATGAGATCATATAATTCTCTTGCGATTTCGTCCTTGCAATACAGCCCCTGTCATTACAATCCTATTCTTTTCATGAGGTCATTATCTGATCCCTCTCCCATGGTAAAATTTTGATTGCATCCCCATTAGGCACTAGCAATTCGCTCAAATTTGTTCTATATAAATTTAAATTGGCAAAAATTGTCTTGATATACCTCTATCCGACCACTCTATGACGTTATTTACAAGGCCTTTTTTGAGCCACCTCCCACCCCTGATGTAGAACCAGCCAATAGGTACCAAAGGGCTTTAAGTACCCGGAAATATCTTTCGATTTGATAACGTGTTAACCCGGCATCGCCTCACCTTAGGTCCGAACCAAATACTGTAAAATGGCTCAATTCGATATGTGGTAAGTAATGACTTTTTAAACATTTTTATCCTGAAAAACACAACCAGGACTTATAAAACTCGGCGACAACTTACTTTACGTATCCCATGAAAATATTTTTAAAGATTACGTTACATCTGTACGTAATGCTAATGGCCTCGATATTTCTATACTATTCTTTCGACCAACGGTATTTGTCCATCTTTCAACCAATATTTTATAAATAATGGAGAATGCAGACCACTGTACCTGAGTACTCATTTGTACAAATTTTGCTTCTTAATAATGTTTTCTCTTAAATAACTCGTACAGTTGAATAAAGCAATGATTTCTCCGTTTTAAAAACATCATTCGTGTTTATTTTCATTTTTAAGGCGCTTTCACTCATCTACAAACCAGTTCAGTTATGCTTAACTGAAATGCCAGTAATTGCCATGGAAACCGTAAGTACTCTTTTGCTCTACACTAGCCTTAAAGGGAACCTCCACTCTTAATACACAATACGTTTAACCCGAAGGAAATTGTTGACAAATAAATTTGTTCGAAATTTGTTTTTTTAAAAAATGTTTATATCAGGGAAAATTGAATTTTAAAATCGCTTATTTTCACTTCCAAATTTCGCGGGCGCCGCCATCTTGAATAATTAAATAAATACCCCAACATAATATTCACACTGAAATTTCTTATTTGTACCCTTAGCTGGAGACTTATTACAAGAAATTCCAATTCTACGTCTTTATTGGAGACCACTGACGTACAACTGTAAGTTCTTTTTTAAAACTCTTCATCTGGAAAATATGCTTAAGAGGGCATTACTTTATCAAATCATTTTAACGTAATTAAAAACAGTACAGTTTGATAATGAGCATGATTAGTACTACTGTCAGACCTGTTTTATATTTTCAACTTTTTAGCTGTATTCACTTTAAAACCAGTACAAAGACAGTTAAAACGCCCGTAATTGCTTTGGTAACTGTAACTACCCTTTTGGTCTACAATAGCCTTAATAAATGCCATGTGTAATATTCACACTGAACACCCTTCTTTTTATTAGTTAGCTAGGGGCACATTGCACGAAATTCAAATCCTACACCGTTATTGGAGACTGCCAACATCAAACTGTGAGTACTTCTGTAACACTATTCATCCGAAAAATAAGTTAAATGAATCCTGTTATTTAATTCATTATCAGGTACGTCTTGTTCACAGAAGAAAGTCAATACCCTTCTCCAGTTACCACTGACGTCTACACTGTGAGTACTTCTTTTCATAGCAATTTCTAAAAGCTATTTTCCACTAAAACACTCCGTTTTCATGCTTTTTGCCATTATTGGACTAAAGGAAGCCCTACGAAAATAATACGCTTTCATTCGCAACTATTCGCAAACCATAGCATAGCTTACCTGCACCTTCAAAAACTGCTCGGTTCCTTCGCCTACAGCACACAGGAGCACCAACCGCTCAGAACACCCTAATCAAAGCCCCTTCCTACTGCTCAGGTAAGCTTACACACAACCAATACGAAATTTCACTCGATAATTTCAACATTACATAAATTTGAAAAATCTTTCTCTTTTCTCCTCTATTCCGCATACCATCCACTAATGATGATAAATTTTTAAAAACAAAAAAATTAATAATCGTGAAAGTGAATTAATTAATAAACCATAAAGTTAGTTTAAGATTTAAAATGACTATATCAAATCCTTCTATCTTCACTGGCTTTTTCTCTCTTCTGTCTATTCCATTTAGATTTCTTTTCACATTATATTATCTCTCCCCAAACCACAGTCATTTAAACGCATTCTGTTCTTGGTCAATTCCTAAAACCAATGACAACAAAAGACTCAAATTCGAATTCGAAGCACACTTCCCTGGGTACAGGTAGGAATTACCTCAACCAACCCGGTTCTAGTTCATGTAGTGTTCCACCCTAGATCATCAGAGACTTAGGACATCAGGCTCAAAATGTCAAATCACAGGTAGACCTTTTTGCTATAGTTATATAATTATTATTATTATTATTATTATTATTATTATTATTATTATTATTTCCAGCTTCAAAGAAAATTGCACGAAGCCTTGCATTCGCAGCAACAAAACTGAGAGTTTGCAGTTAAAGAACTCTAAACGGTAAGTATATCATTAATAGCTTTTACCTTCTTAAATTACTCGGAGAGGTTGGACAAAAGTACTTATCGTGTTTTTATAACGTCAGCCCTGTCTATTTGTATTCACCCGAGAACTAGTCTACATACATCAAACGCTAGTAATTGCCATACAAACTGTAAGTAATTTCTTTGTTTTCACTAGCCTTAATTAATGCCCTCTGATATTCACTCTTATAATTTTTGCAGTAAAATCTTACTTCGTTATTAGGCACTACAAACATTGAAGTGGGCACTCTTCATCCGGAGAATATTTTAAATGTGTTTCGCTATTCGCTCCCTTTTCAGACAAGTCTTGTCCGCCCGCAGCAAGCAGTGAATGTGGTTTTTCGCTTGTCACACCCACAAGTAACGTCTGTGCAGTGAGTTTCTCTATTAATAGCTACCTCAGAACAGTCATTTTGAATTTCGGCCACACCTTTTTTTTATATTATCACAATTGTTACAATTAAACAATCTCTCTAATCTCGTTACTTTTGCAACTAATCAAGCGTTCCTACGCTTTGAATATGTACTTATTTCCTTAGCCTACAACTGCATATTACCAGCCCTTGCATCCAAACACCACGACCAGAGCCTCTAGAAACTGCTCAAGGAACCTTTAGAGACAACTCGACAAGGAATCATCGATAAAACCTATCACAATGTAATGATTATTTCTAGCCAACAGCACAATAGACCATCGATTTCACACAATAATTTCACTTTATTTGCAAAACTTATTCCCCAAATCCTTTTCATCTCTTTTTCTTCTTTGTTGTTGTCTTATCTTTTCCGTACATCCACTCATGATAAATTTTTAAAACAACATTAAATATAAGAAAATATATTAAAATAAATGATTAGCTATTAAACCAATAAAAATACGACTTTAACACCAACATCATCATCATCATCATCTTCCCATTCTGTGTCAGTCAAATCCTTCTATCTTCAATTCACTGGCTTTGTCTCTTGTTTTGATTGGTATTATTTTCACAGTCTTATCCCCAACCAGTCATTTAAATACATACCGTTCTTGGCCAATTCATTAAACCACTGACGACCAAGACTCGAATCCGGATTCAAAGCGCAACTCCGTAAATACAGGTAGAAATCACCTAAGCCAACCCGGTTCTGACTCGTGTAGTAGTCCACACTAGTTCATCTGAGACTTGCGACATACGGCTCAAAATGCCAAATCACTAGAAGACCTTTTTGTCATACCTATATTATTATAATTTACAGCTTCCAAGAAATTTGCACGAAGCCTTGCAACAAAACTGAGAGGTTGCGGTTCAAGATCTCCAAAGCGTAAGTACACCATTAATAACTTTTACGTTCTTACGTTACTAGTAGAGTTGGACAATGGTACTTGATCATGTCTTTATAATATCAGCCCAGTCCATTTTCATCTCAGTTTAAGCTGTATTTACTCGAAAACCAGTCTACAGACATCAACGCCAGTAATTGTCATATAGAAACCGTAAGTACATTTTGTTTTCACTAGCCTTAAATATTGCCCTAAATTATATTTACATTGAACTCGCTTCTTCTTACTAATGATCATCTTTTAGAAGTAAAATCTCACATCGTCATTGATTGGGGAGTACCAACATCGAACTGTAAGTACTTATTTGGACACTCTTCATAAAGGACTTCCTTATTCGCTCCATTTTTAGATATGTCTTGTTCGCAGCAGGCAGTGATTGTTGCAACCACAAGTAACATCCGTGTAGTAAGTATCTCTTTCAATAGCCTCTTCAGTACAGTGATTTTGAATTTCGGCCACGTCTGTTATATTATGACCATTCTTGCAATTAAACAGTCCCTCAAATCTTGCGCTATTTTGCAACAATCAAGCATTCCTACGCTTTAAAAATTTCAAGCCAGCAGACAATCGATTTCCCAAAATTATCTTCTCTTCCTCTTTTCCGCACAACACCCACTCATGATAAATAAAAACAACAAATATAAAAAAATAAATGATAACTCGTTAAATCAATTAAAAGACGAATTTAAACACAATCCTCATCACCATCTTCCTCGTTTATTTCAATCGCCTGCCTTATTACATTCTCAATTTCTCAACCACTGACACCGACAATAAAATTAGGAATGAAAGCTGAACTCTCTATGTACAAATAGAAATAACGCCTACACCTACCCATTTCCAGCTAATCATTAGAGAGATTTCGTAAATTACTGCATTTGTCAATTTTCTTTTTTCTAAATCAAGCAATTTTATTGATTTGTTATTTTTACTTATAACTAAGAAACTCTCCATCCTTTATAGAACCACAGAAACCCTTTATAATATTTCCCTCATTTCCCATCCAAACCCCTCGTCTTAGCATGAATTCTAAGACCATAATTTGATAACCTCCAACCCCCACTTCCTACCTCTACCTATCCTACCCCACCCTCTCAACTTTGACTATGTCACCACACTTTAGTGGAGACTCAATTCCTTTCCAATTGATTCATGAGGACATTTCACCTAAAATTCCCATATCGACTCCCCCTCCCCCTCCCCTATCAAAATTATTTATCACCCAAACTCTTTCGCTTTTTTATATGTCCCCAATTCAAAATCCTCCAGACGTAACATGCTACTCCATCATACATTACCTTGAAACACATTTAGGCTTCGACCTCATTTCATCATATAGTTAGAATTATTTTTCTTTACATAAAATCAAGAAGTTACCTTTCCCTTGTAAACAACACTGAATTTACATACAGACCATCTCTTTCCTCCCCTTCCCCCCCCCCCCCGCCCCCACAATTTCAACCCAATCTACAAGACATGCGCATTTTTGTCCACTTAATTTCTGCATTAAATTTACCAACACTTTAATAAATCGACAATGTACAATCTCTACACCCACCGGCACGAGCACGTAACATAACTCGGCAAATTCTTACCGTGTAATAGTCGATTCGGGTTGTATAATTAACAAATTCACGATATCGCCTAAATTTTAAAACAAACCCTTTTTTTCATGACTGCAGACTAAATCTTCAGATTTTTTATTCGATTGTCACTCGAGAATGCTCTGAAAAAATTCGAGTGTTCCTTTACAGCGGAAAAAGCGATCTCCGAGACTGTTATCTATAATCTTCGACCTACTTAATAAAAACGATCAACTCTATTCTCTATCTGTAACTACGCGTTTAAATAACCCTCTTACCTAGTAAACCGTTCATTTTACATGTTTATTTTCAGCTCTATCAACTACATGGCCTCATCGCTTCCTCGCAATCGCATCAATTCAAGAATCAGGAATTTGGAAGATCAGTGGATGACCTTTTCGACCATATGCACTTCTTTATGATTTTATCAAGTAAATCCCATCCTTATTCTCCAAATTTTCTGTGATGCCTTTGGTGATACAATCTCTTGTATTAAACTCTAATCAAGTAGGTCTCATTAACGGAAAACTACCACCATGAACCTTCCATTGCCTTCTTCATATGATATGACCCATATTTATTTGCACTTTACACTCTTACACCCAGGACTCTACAGATGAAGCAGATCACGACCGATGCAGGATAACACCGGAAGTTTCAAGACCAAGTAATGATTACTTCAAGCAGTAAGTTATAGCTTCCTAACTAAAATGATTTAAAATTCTTCGAGATTTTGGTGATGCCTTGAATATCATTATTTTAACCTAATTTATCCCAGTTTAAAGTAGGCGTTATTGGCAATATATACACGAAGGATTAAAGACAACCGTAAGTGCTTTTTTTTAAAATATCTCCTTTCTCACTTTTCAACTCGTTCCTTTAATGAAATTTATCTTTTTATTTTATTTTTCCTGTCAGCAGCCCATGTTCGTTTGCAACTAAGCAGCCACAAAGTAATCGTAAATGGACACATCATTTAAAAGCTCTTAACGTAAGCACAATCTTTTCATTTTTTCCATTAAATTAAGTATCCATTTCGCCAGGCAAATGCAGTAAACACATTTGATCTCTATCACCATTATACCCATTTTGTTTATTTATTATTTTTTTTAGCGGATCATTTGTGGCGGAAACAATTCTATTTACAGCTGGTAGTCATCTAGAAGTCGAACATCGTTATTTCAAATCGTAAGTCCAACTGCCAGTTTCTCATCGCATAAACATTTTCTTTGCTTTAAGTCTACTAATTATTTGCTGGTTAGATTTCCCATGATAGAGTACTTCAACTTTGTTCAGCTGGGCCTTGCATAAAAGTGGGACCTAACTACTGTAATCCCAATTGGGATTTAATCAATGTAAGTGCCATTTTAGTGCATTTTATTAGAACTTTTGTAATAGTTCTATAGTATCGAAAAGTACTGATATTACCCCTCCAAATTTAATGCTTACATTTTTCAGCTGTAAAGAAGCAAGCAGATAACAACAAAATGGCAACGGACCAGTTGATAGTAACATTTTTACTGTAAGTACATGGCACTATTAATGTTTTGGTCCTTTTCTTTCAGTTAACTGCATTTTCCGACATCATGTTTGCCCTTTTACGTTCATAGACGACACCCGTGGACAACAGCAGCTACTACTAACGCTAAAAAAAGTCTTCTTCACTAACACCCATATTTTCGTTTACATGACATCATAGAAATCTAAACGGCGGCCCCGATCCAAACTTCTCACCCCCCCCCCCCCCCTATTTCTTTGATGCCGATGTAAAAGTAAACAATATAAACCTATTCATATTTAAATGTCAAAAACGTACATGGTGTATTCCTGTTAAAATGAAACGAAAGCTGAAGAATACATTAGCAGCCGGGACAACAAAACTAGAGAACAATTTATAGCAACTTAAAACGCATTCAACGTTAATTAAAACAGTTGTGAAATTTAAACACTTTCCACAGATCTCCTTAATTACAATGCAACCCACCATTCCTGTATCCCTCCCTGCTCAGTCTCCTAACTGTTCCTACTCCACCCAAGCCAATCCTCTCGCTCTAGCCTAAAAAAACTATCGGGCGCACAAAGCAAAGAAGATTTCATCCAAATAAAATGGGATCAATACCGCCAATAACGTGCGCACTTAATTTAAACAATATTTCAGCCTAAAACCCGGTTTTTCGTCACCATGCAAGAGGAGTTATGAACAAACAGACAAAAACAACGCTATGACAAAGTATTGCGAGCAATCGCTTCTCATCGAAGTACTTTTCACAAATCTGAGGGTTATTTGTGCAAAAAGCCTATATATAGCCAATTTTCATCATCCTTTTTTTCGAAAACCCCCATGGTATCATAGTCATCATATATAAAAAGATGTAATTTTAATGAGGCCCTCTCCTCGTCAGTTGACCATTCACCCAACCCCGGTACACTACCCTTTTTTACGTACATGACGTCATTTGAAAACTACCATGGCATCATAAGGACATGTAATTTAAGTGGGGCACTCTTTCTACTCCCCTGCTCCTCAGTTGACCATTCACCCTCCCCTCCCCTCCCCCTCCAATCCCGGTATCACAGTACCCTCTTTACAAACATGAGGTAATTACGCAATTTTCATTTCCTTAAAATCTTTTTATCACTTTCCATTCTCCCCTACACTCCTTTCCACCATGATTAAGCATCATAAGGACATGTAATTTTTAAAGACGCCCTCTCCTAACCCTTTCCTCCTTAGTTAAAGTACCTGTAAACCCGAAAAATTTTTTTTGCTTCGAGAAATCTTTGTATCGCTCTGAGCAAAATGGCGCAAAAAATTGTTTTTGGTTAAAACCGGAATTTTTTACGAATTTTCAAAGTGGCGGAGACGCGAGATTCGAAAACCCATTACCGAGCTGGTGAGCTTGCCGAAAGGGAATGGGACGAGTACAATTCGTGACGTAAAACCCGGACTGTGAGTTTCGCAAGTTGTGACTTCCATCAGAGGTGAAGCCATGCCTGAGAAATGTGGTGTTTTCGGTTGTAGCAATGTTCGAAGCAAAGAGAAAGGGATACTGCTTAATCCCATTTTTTTTACGGTAAAATGAAAGCGAAAAGCAAAA
Organism: Montipora foliosa; assembly: GCF_036669935.1. Taxonomy (NCBI): domain Eukaryota; kingdom Metazoa; phylum Cnidaria; class Anthozoa; order Scleractinia; family Acroporidae; genus Montipora; species Montipora foliosa. The sequence continues at coordinate 6,120,644 of NC_090882.1, forward strand.
GCGAAGGAAGAAGTACAACTCTAGCCACTCTTCGTCCGCTAGGGGATCGTCAGCATATGCCTCGTGCGTGTCTTCCTCATCGCTGGCCGCAAAGCTCTAGTTTGGCGAACCTTCAGCTTCCAGCTCGTAATCTTCCATTTCTGAAACTTCCGTATCTGAACCGGAGGACAGAATGAAGTCGTTCGAAGCCATTTCTTGATTAACACGTACGCTGGTTACAAACGTCAGCCGAACAGAAATTGTTTTCACCGGCACGCAGGGAAAACTACAAAACTACGCGTCTCCTCTGTTGATTTGCCTGATGCTGATGTCCGGGAATTACGTCACTAGGCCCAGTCTCCCTTTTACCCGGTCGCGGGCAGAGAAAACCGCACTTTAAAAATTCGTAAAAAATTCCGGTTTTAACAAAAAACAAATTTTTTGCGCCATTTTGCTCAGAGCGATACAAAGATTTCTCGAAGCAAAAAAAAAATTCGGGTTTATAGGCACTTAAAGCATTCAGCCTCAACCCTCCCCCCTCCAACCCGGTAGCACAGTACCTTTTTTACGTACATGAGATCAGAGCGAAATTTTCATTTCCTCAGATCTTTTGATCACTTGCCCTTCCACTCTCTCCTACACACTTTTCCGTCGTGATGATAAGTTATGGTGCTCTAAGAATGGGCCAGAGGACCAAAGTCTAAAAGTAACTCTTAAACACAGCCAATAAACAAATAACGATTTTAAGCGATTAAAACGATAACAAGGACCATTTTAACTCCTTACCAATTCAGTTTATGAAACTTGCAGATGATGAAATCAAGAATATCTTGGAAACTGTTAGAGTGCATTTTCTTACACTATTAACTAAAACATACAGAACCCGTAGAGTAAAAAGCCCAAAGAGTTTCTCATTTGGACAAAATCGCACTAAGAAAAAGGATAAAATTGAAATTACCTATAAAGGTTGAGGATTAAGAAGAATAATAAGTATAATTGGATAAAAACGAAACAAATAGAAGATCAATGGACAGAGCAAAGATTAGTTTAATGCTCAAAAGGTATCCTTTTTATAGTTATTGTTTTAAAGATATTCCCTACCCTCCTAGATCAATACTAAACAAGACTCTCTTGACAATAATACCATCTTTTATTTTCAGGTAACAACTCCTTAGCCTCATTAGAAGAGAGACAGTATTGATCACTACATAACTTAAAGAGCAGTAAGTATTTTCGTCACCAAAGCATATGACACAATAGCCCATTTCCGAGTTGCTGTATGCCTCAGTTTCAAAGCGAGTCCTGGTGCGGAACCATTCAAATGGAAATGAATTGCGTATTCTTGCGCAAATCAAACTAATTTCCCTTACAATAGTTGAGCACTAAGATTCACTTCGAAACCCAGACAAACAGCAACTCGGAAATTGCCCATTACTTCTAAAACTTTGTTTTTGTCTTTATCCTTATTCAAGAAGGTCTTTTTAAGGATAAAATAGTCGGAAGAAAATCAATATTGGTAGGCATCAGGCCCGTAAGAAATCTGTTCTTAGCTTACTCTGGCCCTCTTCATCGCACACACAAAAAACGAACTTCTGATCTTTATATCTACCTATGCTCGTAAAGCACAACCCTAATCGAAACAAGCGTTCTTGGCAGCACATTCCAAAGAAGATAACTCTCAAACTAAACGTGAATTTCAAGTTACCTTATTAATTTTTCTAACTTTATTGGATAATTGAGAAGCGGGCATTTTTTCGAGAAGCCCAAATGACAATTCTCAAACTGTAAATACAACTGCATCTTTTGTTTCTCGTTAGGTAAGTTGCAGTTCACAAATTACGATCCGTTCATACCAAGCGGATGTAGTCCAAGTTGTCAGCAACTGTCAAAAGGTAAATGTATTTTTTACATTTCTTATATAAAGTATTTCAATATACTCGCTCTTATTACTCTGCCTATTTCAAACTTATAATAGAATATTTCAATCAGAATACAACCAGTGGTGAATCCAGACTCGCGAGGCCATCCGCTAAGATTCAAACTGTAAGTACAACTTCCTATCGATCGTCCTATGTCCCTAAATTATGTGCGCCTTTACTTTTTTCGTTAATTACGACACCTGTTGACGACAACTGTACACATGGGTGGCAAATTGAACATGTTTCTTCCAAATGATCTCAAAACATTAATATTTCCAAGAAGGTCTTTAAGATTTCAAACGCCTTGAGGCAGATAAAGCAGAATTCCGCCCCCTCCCCCTTTCCCCAGCCATTTCGGCACAGTAGTGTGACTGTCCCCTCCCCCTGTATTCCTCCCAACTCAAGCCCAAAGGAAAATTTCACCATCACTATGGCATACGTTACCCTTTCGTTTAGTCGATAAGTTCATCTTTCATGAATACAATGCACTTTTTTGCGGACCGTGCGTGGTAATCTGGAAGTCATCATATTTTCATGAGGACATGTACTCTAACAGTACCCCTCCCACTCCCTGACCACTCCCTCGTTGTACAGCAGCTTTTATCTTTAGCATGAAAGACAATTATATTTCCATTTTCTCGAAATCCCTTGATTACCCTTTCCTTTGTAAGACTAGTTTCATGGTTATGCAATTCTTGATATTCTAGAGCTAAATCGTAAAAATAAGAAATATCGTATTACACGTTAACTCAGCCAATTTATGAATGACAAGCAAGCTAAATATTTTTTAAATGGCTGTTTTTGTTTAAATACAGTTTGATTAATCTAACGTTTTAATAAGTTGCAACAATTCAATTCTTATGTTTAACTTAAAGAAATTTTTATGTTAACGCTTCCCTCTCTAAAACCTTAAAACCAAGTTTTTAAATATATAAATGCTCTTGTCACTAAAACGTCTTGTCTTTACCACTTGTCCAAAAATATCTCAAACATCATTTTTCATTGAGGTAAACGCTTCTTTCCAACACCAAAGCTAGCCAGAGTGGACCAAGGCCGAAAGACCCGACCAGACAACTTGACTTCTATCACGATGTCTAACATACACGATCTCCTTGCGAAAATTCGTTGCAATCACAATGAAAGTGGAAGTAATGTTTCTTTAAATTTTTATTCAGGTGTGGATGGCAAGTTAGTCAAATTGCTATATGACCCAGCTTCCCAGAGGGTTGAGTGAAGGATAAGCTACATTGGCAGGACAACATGGAGGAAACTTGGTAAAAACTTGCTTTGATTCATGATCACATCTAATAGTTACCATTCATTTTTCCCAACACCAAACATTCATTTCCATCATTATCCATAATTAATCTTTCACCTGCACCATAAATCCAAACCATTCTTATTATTCATTCATCATTCACATGATTTAACGCCATCCTTTAAAACTGATTGTAATTATTAACATCACTCACAAATGATTACCTTCAACTATTCAACTTTTTTAATCATCAAATCATTATGCTAATTAAGGTGTTCTCTTAATCATGCATATTCAATTATTTAATCTCTTCATCGCTAATCATGGATTTCTGTCTGTTTAATGCATGGTCATCACTTTCATTCATCTTCATCGATTCCACCTCATTTCATCCATATTCATCGTTTTTCATGCATTTTCATCAATTTCATGCATATTCATCAAGATTTCAAGCATATGCACCGATTCCTGTCCATTTCATGAACATTTAATCGATTCAGTTCATGCACATTCATCAACTCTTGTCAATTCTATGCATATTCAACAATTTCTGCCAATTTCATGCTTATTGATCAATTTCATGCATATCCATCGATTCCTGTCAATTTCATGCATCTTCATCGATTTCAGTTCATTTCATCCATATTCATCAATTCCTGTGAATTATATGCATATTCATCAATTTCATGGATATTCATCAGTTTTATGCATATTCAGCAATTCCTATCAATTTCATGTTTATTCATCGATTTCATCCATATTAATCGTTTTATGCATATTCATCGATTCCTGTCAATTTTATGCATATTCATCAATTCATATCAATTTTATGCATATTCATCAATTCCTATCAATTATATGCATATTCATCAGTTTTATCCATATTCATCATTTCCTATCAATTTCATGTTTATTCATCGATTTCATTCATATTAACCCATTTGATGCATATTCATCGATTCCTGTCAATTCATGCATATTCATCAGTTTTATACATATTCATCAATTCCTATCAATTTGATGCATATTCATCAGTTCCTGTCAATATCATGCATATTCATCGATTCCTGTCAATTTTATGTATAATTATCAATATCATGCATATTCATCGATTTCTGTCAATTCATGCATATTCATCAGTTTTATGCATATTCATCGATTCCAGTGAATATCATGCATATTCATCAATTTCATGCATATTCATCGATTCCTGTCCATTTCATGCATATTCATCAGTTCCTGTTAATATCATGCATATTCATCGATTCCTGTCAATTTTATGCATAATTATCTATATCATGCATATTCATCAACTCAAGTCCATTTTATGCATAATTATCAATTTCATGCATATTCATCGATTTCTGTCCATTTTATGCATATTCATCAATTCCTGTCAATTTTATGCATAATTATCAATATCATGCATATTCATCAGTTTTATGCATATTCATCAATTGTATGCAAATTCATCGATTCCTCTTCATTTCATGCATATTCATCAATTTCTATCAATTTCATGCATATTCATCGATTCCTGTCCATTTCATGCATATTCATCGCTTCCTGTCAATTTTATGCATAATTATCTATATCATGCATATCCATCAACTCAAGTCCATTTCATGCATAATTATCGATTTCTGTCCATTTTATGCATATTCATCAATTCCTGTCAATTTTATGCTTAATTATCAATATCATGCATATTCATCAGTTCCTGTCAATATCATGCATATTCATCGATTCCTGTCAATTTTATGCATAATTATCTATATCATGCATATTCATCAACTCAAGTCCATTTCATGCATAATTATCAATTTCATGCATATTCATCGATTTCTGTCCATTTTATGCATATTCATCAATTCCTGTCAATTTTATGCTTAATTATCAATATCATGCATATTCATCAGTTCCTGTCAATATCATGCATATTCATCGATTCCTGTCAATTTTATGCATAATTATCTATATCATGCATATTCATCAACTCAAGTCCATTTCATGCATAATTATCAATTTCATGCATATTCATCGATTTCTGTCCATTTTATGCATATTCATCAGTTTTATGCATATTCATCAATTGTATGCAAATTCATCGATTCCTCTCCATTTCATGCATATTCATCAATTTCTATCAATTTCATGCATATTCATCGATTCCTGCCGTTTCATGCATACTCGTCAATTCCTGTCAATATCATGCATATTCATTGATTCCTGTCAATTCATGCATATTCATCAGTTTTATGCATATTCATCAATTGTATGCAAATTCATCGTTTCCTCTCCATTTCATGCATATTCATCAGTTTTATACATATTCATCGATTCCTGTCAATTCATGCATATTCAGCCATTCCCTATGCATATTCATCGATTCCTGCCAATTTTATGCATATTCATCAGTTCCTGTCAATATCCTGCATATTCATAGATTTCATGCGTATTTATCGATTCCTGCCAATGGTATGCATATTCATCGAGTCCTGTCCATTTCATGTATATTCATCGAGATTTCATGCATATGCATCAATTCCTTTCAATTTTATGCATAATTATCAATATCATGCATATTCATCATTTGTATGCATATTCATCAATTCCAGTCGATTTCATGCACATTCATCCAGATTTCGTGCATATTCTTCGTTTCCAGGCATATTCATTGATTCCTGTCCTTTCATGCATATTCATTGATTCCTGTCTTTTCATGCATATTCGTGGATTCCTATCCACCGGAATAAAAAGGCTCTTGCCTCTGTTCCAGCCCCTCCCCCAGGTCACAATAAGCAGAAACGACAGTTTTTCAAGTGCTTCAATTTTTATTCTGTCATTTTACAAAATATATTTTTTCCCATCTCTGTCAACCTATTTCATATAAAAAGGACCATTTTTACGTTTTTACAGTCTCGTCACAAGAGACAAATGAAATTCTTGTAAGAATTACGGAATAAGATCAATTAACTCCTAATGCTCGTATTAACTTTTCTGAAAAAAAGTTTATTCACTTACGTACCAAAGTAAGGCGATTTGGGGAAAAAACCCCAATGAATTACGTATATTGTCTCTTGAACGAATATTGTGGAATCGTCAACGGACGGTCTTTGATTTTTTCTTGATGTACATTTCGAAGATTACCGAATTGTTCAGGTAACCGTCCGAGTAACAAAGGAAGTTCTTTCCTAAAATTACTGCAACAAGTTAACATGATCAAGAAATAGTCAACAATAAAAATGTTTTTGCTAATGCACTTTGCATCAGTAAAAGCTCTTTTGAAGCGACTCAAAAGAATTTATTACGATAGTAACCATAGCTTGGTTTAAAGAAATGAATTTATATTAATTGCCGAAAATACTATCCTCATTGATAAAACGCCCGTAAAACAAGCAAACATTTTTCCGGTTTCTGTTTAGTCACGCTAGTAAGCGAATTTTGCATCAATAGGTCAAATTTTCGTTTCCGACTATTGAAATGATTCACACTACTGTGAAAATCGGGCAGGACAAGTTCCCGTTTGAGAAAAATAGAAATTACTCCATTACACACGAAAAGCAAATGGCAAAGTCAAGAAGCCCTGTCTGCCGATTACACACGAAAAGCAAATGGCAAAGTCAAGAAACCCTGTCTGCCGATTGGCGTTTACAAGTTCTAAACTGAATTTCTGTAATTTAAAAGTGAAAGATGTTATAAACTTTTGAAGGTTAACCAGGGTTGCAACGATTCACCAAGGTATCTTGCATTGCGATATTTCTTCCCATACTACGAAAATCAATACCGTTTGAACACGATATTGCGATACCTCAATAACATTCTTCCTCCACATTTCAGACAAAAATCTTTCAATTATGCTTCTTTCTGAAATATGCTATGCATATAGCACAGCAATACTTAATATAAATTGTCCACGTATCGCACATCGTTTGGCAGGCCTTGAATCGAGATATGTACACTAATGTATCGTATCGTAAGGAAGGTAAAGATGCAACCCTAGTCTTAAAGTGCCTATCACCTCAACACACTTTTCCACTGTATTTATTCTCCGAAATCGTCCCAAATACATCGTGTTATTTTCTGAACCTTTTGATTGAAATTTGTTCAATAACCGAGCAATGAAGGGCCATGGGTTCAATACCGAGTTGACATCACAGACTGCTTTGCATTGAGGTAATTATTAAAAAACAAATTGCAAATTAATTTGTGACGTCAACCCGGTATCGGACCCATTCCTCTTCATTGCTCGGTTATGGTTATGGATCTTTCCAAGCCAATTAAAAAGTGACATTTCCATCAGAAGGTTCTGAAAACAAAACGATGTACTTGGGACGATTTCGGAGCATAAAATAAAGTGGAAAAGAGTGTTAAGGTGATATGCACTCTAACTTCTTCCATCCAAAAATACCATTTGCTACAATGAATAGTGCTAAACCTTCGCACAGGCAAACCAACCCGAGTCATCCAAACCACACCCATTTCCACAATTATCCAACTTCATGTCTCGATTAACTGTGGTTCTCAACCGCGTTTTCTCTGTCCACTGGTGGAGGCACGTTGGATACGGTGCTGGGATTGGAGGAACCCATTGTAAGGTATCCAGCCACACCTGCAGTACCCGTCAGGTAGCCGGCCACAGCGGGTTTGTCCGAAATGAAGAGATCATGTTTCTGGTCTCTGTAGGAGGCCCACACTGAAGAAGCTTCTAGAATTTTGTTGATCTGAGAATGAACAGAATAACACACCTAATTAAAAAAATGCCAACTAGTATAATATCCTTTTATCTTTGTGCTAATTAACCTCACTAAACTCGTGATTTTTTTTCAATTTTAAACATAGTAATAAGGCCAATAAGTTTGATTAACAGAAGTATAACAAAATGATATTGCTGCCATTTTACATTTGCGCTCTATATGCTATTGAAAAAATTGACTAATAGGCCTTATCACGGTTTTGACCGCCATTTTGACGGGTAGGCAAAGCGTAAAGAATTTGTAGTGTTTATATGGGGATCCGATGTCAAATAACTTTCGTTAAACGCTAGTTCTCAAAAATTTATGAATTGAGAACTGAAGGTACAGGGCAAAAGATTATACAGACCAAATTCTTGGCACTAACCTTTTACAGAAGTTGCCCGGCAGCGTTTTCAAATTTTCCATATATTTGTCTGTATTTTTCCCCGCGAATTTTCGGTAACAGTTACAGACAAATGTGTGGAAATCGAAAACGCTACCACGCAGCTTTTAACGAAGGCTAGTCCCTAAAAATTGGTCTGTATAATCCTTTACCCTGTACCTTCAGTTCGCGATTCATAATTTTTTTTAGAACTAGCGTTTAACGAAAATTATTTGACATCGGATACCCATACAAACACTACAAATTATTTACGCTTTGCCTGCCCGTCAAAATGACGGTCAAAACCGTGATAAGACCTATTTAAGGTGGCTCCATCCGCCTTTATATAATAATGCACGAATTTTCATTTGTTCCCACCTATGATCTATTAGAAGACAGACGCATAGCTGACGTCATCATCAAAAACGTTTGATTCTGTATTACATAAAACAAATAGTGTGGTAAGAACATCAGTGACATGACGTGATAGGTTTTGTTCTTAACATATTTTGACGTCATCCGTGATCTATTACTGAACAGACGCACGGCAATATGCAATCTGTTTCACGACGTGAAGGTCACGTGGGGAACGTGAGCAGTTTCGTTGTACAATTTACGCGCCGAACAACGTAAAATAAGCGCTAAATGATTAGAAAAGCACAGTAATATTTTCAAATGACGTTCTCGAAGCGGTCGTTGTCGTCCTTGCTTACGCTTTCTAATAATCGTCTTTTTACCTCCATTCCATGAGTCAGATCTCGTAACATGGCCTTCAGAGCTTTGACAATCTGCGCCTTCGTCGCTGCTTGGTTCTCCACTTTCAAGGTTCCGTTCAACAGACCAAGAAGATACTGGACCAGCTCAAATTGAAGAGCCTGAAAACGAGAAAGCAGTAGAGATGCATCGCTAACGTAATCACCAATTGCCTTGCCTCCCAGAACAAGCTTAACTATATTGCGAGTTGTTCGATATCTGTGGCTGACAGGAATGAAATGAAACGAAATCAAAATGTCTCTGACTTTTTCCAATAGACCACTTTCGATATATTAAAATTCATGAAGGGGGTAGTTTCTAAAGAAACTGTGGTGCGGCGTCGGTGGGGAAGTAGTGTACAAAAATTTGGTTTTATCAACAGAGTTGATAATGTAAATTGGCCACGGTACAGAGATTCTAAAAGCTGACGTTTCGAGCGTTAGCCCTTCGTCAGAGCGATTCGACGGGCTAACGCTCGAAACGTCAGCTTTTAGAATCTCTGTATGGTGGCCAATTTTCATTATCAACTCCGTTGATAAAACCAAATTTTTGTATATTAAAATTCAGCTTGGCAGCGAGGCCTAGAGGACACAAACAAAGGAAACTGAATGAACATGTTTACTCATTTCTTTTGTTTGTGTCCTCTTAGCTTCACTATCAAGCTGAATTTTAATATATCGCAAGTGGACTATTGCCGTAGACACGTTGCTTAACCTCTCTTCTTATACACGTATTTACTCGATGTTAAATATTACCATTTTCTCTTGGTATGGTATTAGTCTTTATTATATGGACGGGATTGCTTTACCGGGAACTAAAACACTCGTAGAGCCAATACGACCACTATATCCAGGAACAGAGGGGCGTATTTTTCGTGTTTAACGCGAGTGGTCATATTGAGCAACGACGAAACGATTCCCGCCATTTTTTGCCTTTTTTGTTTGAATTGAAACCCAGTATTTGTATTCAAGCCTGCTTTTCAAACTTAACCCTGTATCAGATTTATTCCAATAAAACGAAAATTACACGTTAGCTCGAAGATATGCATTTTATGTTCTCGTGGCAAGAACAATAGGCAGCTTAAGCACGCGCGTTTTTGAGACGCGGACGGCAACCGGAAGAGAACATTTTGCGTGCCAGAACGGTGCCTCCTAGGTTTTTATACTAATTATCTCTAATGGAGAAAAGATACTTAGTAATGTAAATGTGGTTGTGTGAAGAAAAGTTAAAACAGAAAACAGCTCACTTCCGGTTGCCGCCCCCGTCTCAAAAGCGTGGCGTGCTTAAGCTCCCTGATATCTCACGAGTGAGCGCATCTCGCCACTGTGTAATATCCCCTAAATCTTGTCCATTTCTCTTATTTTCACTAGCCTTTGTATAGTATCTATATCATCGATAAGGGACTGATCTTCAAAAATAAAAACAATACCTGTGATACGAGCTCTGTATGGTTCTTTTCAAATATTTTATAAAGTCCTTCACAAGCCGCCCCTACTACATCGGGTCTGGTATCCATAGCCTTGATCACGTGACTGATACAGTCGCTAACTTGTGCCATGCTCCGAACACAGATCTGCAAAAAGGTGGACAAGTAAAGCTGAGTAATAAGGGCTTCATGGTACCAGGCATACATGCCACAATGCGTCACAAGGTGTCTCTTAAAGCCTAAGAACTTCATGTCACTTTGCTACACCAAGTAACGTAAATTTCATTACGTGGCTGTATTGTATCTGTCTTTGCCTTATTAATCGATGAGTTGCGAATTTTAAGCTGGTTGAAGCATTCATCTCTGATGACTCGCCCATCCATGGAAAATCCGAGAGCACTTGTTTGTAATCTATAGGCCACTTCCGAAAATACCATAACACTATTTGTTTGCCCTACAAAAGTTTGCATACGCATTGTTATTTGAATGAAGCTTAAAATGTTTCCACACTCCCAACGTTTCCACACTCTTGTATAATGTCCGCATCAGCTAGGGGTGATCCTATGCTATCGCAAGTGTCCTTTCATAGACTACTTTCAAAATGGTGTCCACCATTACATTCTTTTAAAATTCTTTTGAAATTTGCTTGTCATAGCGCAATCTCGTCCCCAGAGCCCGCTTTTCCTTTGGTCAGCACCAAGAACACGTACTCTGGCCACTTTTAACGCAGAATTCCGCTAATCACGGACTTCCGGCTCGTCTACGCACGCTTAGAAATTTCTAAAAACAATGGTTGTCAACGGTTACAAAAATGGACCTTCACTACGACTGCGCATAAATAGGGAGTGACCAGAGTCTCTGTTCTTGGTTCTGACCAAAAGAAAAGCGAACTCTGGGGACGAGATTGGTCGAGGTTAGAAAGGCTTATCAGCATTAAAACAAAAGAACATTTTAGTTGGCTGCTATTATGAAAGAGGTCTATAAGTTCACCAATTTCCTGAATTTGAACAATCTGACAGCCTTACCTCATTAGCAGAAAGAATATGAACAACTTGAACAGCGGATTTAATGGCTCCATCATTTGAAGAACTCATAGATTTTATGATGTTAGGAATATGTCCAAGGCCGGGAACCTGAAGGTACAGAAAAGCTCTATTAATTCAACATTCTCTCAGCAACCAAAGGAAACACGCAAGTAAATGCGTTTTACATGAAATGCTGGATTTGCGCGTCAGTTCAAATCTCGATCTCCCCATTCATTGAAATGTGGCGAATTTAAGAAACGGCAACTGCTACGGCAACGACAACGCCAGAGAAAAACTAAGGAGAAATGGTTGTGCCGCACACACTGCATGCAATTTAGTACCTCTGCAAAACAACGTGAAAGAACCAAATTTAAGGTTTTAAGGTGGCTCCAACCGGTGTCAAGAATTTGGAGGGGATGTCTTATTAAAAGGATTTACTCAACGCACTGTTTCACCAGACGGCAATGTTATGGTACCATATGAAACCCCAATAATTGGTTCAAACGATGAACATATTAATGTGACGTAATAAATTACCATGGAAACAAAATAACCATCTACAACGCCCTATATTTCGTGTCGTGACCCCCATTTCTTATTGCTGAAAAGTGATTACAAGGCTAAGATGAAACTCTCTGCAAAGTTTTAAAAAAATATCTGGAGCGGATTAGAGCCACCTTAAAATTTTCCAATTGTGAAGGTTGCTATGAATCTGCTCCAGAGAATCTTTTTAAATTTTGCAGAGAGTCTTATGTTATAACTGTCATCACTCTCCAGCAAAATAAAAATAAAAAAGGGGGGGGGGGGGGGGGTCAACGAGTTCGTTTTTGAGATACAAGCGCTTAAACACAAAATATAGGGCATTTTTAGATGGTTCTTTTGTTGCCATGGTAACCTATCACATCACATTAACGAGTGTGTCTTGTTAAGCACTTATTGGTGTTTCATATGGTATCATAACATTGCCGTTAAGTGAAACAATTGGGTAGATTTAATCCTTCCAAATAGAACAGTTTATTGAAAGAGTTAGAACTGGTTTGAGCCTCCTTGAAGACAACGCAAGTGTTCAACAGTGAATCTATCATTCTTTCCCTTTAATTGAAAACCGTTTGAACTGATTCAGTTTCAAACCGACACGGAGAAAATACTTGCACAACAATAGATCTCACTCCTGTAGGATTAATTTGAGACAGCGCGGTGACATCATGTGCAAATAATAGTCATGCTCACCTGATCTGCAAGTTGAGGTTGGGCTGTGAAGAGACAGAGCGTGGCCTGGGTAACGGTCTCCAGAGACTCACCCTAAAACCGGTTAAACAGGATTAGTAAGGCCACGTGAGCTACACGAGAAAGCGCACGAAAATTGAAGCAACAAGGAATAAAACGAAATGACTATGGTAACGCAAGACGAATCACCATTTACGTCAAACACGAACGCCTTGGTCGCTGCTGTGATGAACTTACATTTGAGGATGATTTGGTTAACAAATCAACAAACGTCTGCAGCAAAGCCACGAGGAATTCCTTCGGTTTCCGAAGAACCTATGATAAAAAGGAACGAAAAAAGGACATAAAGCAAGACTGCAGGATAAGTGATACACTACAACAAGAGTGATTTGTAGGATGATTTTCTTAATGCTACAAATCTATCAACGCCAAAAAACTGAAGATTACAGGACATAGCCAATTCTAATGTATAAAGAGCAAAAGGAACCTCAACCAGAATAGAGTGAGGAGCATTTCGAAAAAAAGACGCATGATAGCCCTTTTGCAGCTTGTGATCACATGGTACAAAACCCGCCATACTGGAGCGCAAATTGCCCACTGGGCACTCTAAGGGGGTGTTTACATGATACCGGTACGAGTTTCATTCTGGTACGAGTTGTCAATTTCATACCGCGTTTACATGGACGACACATATATTGACACACCTCAAGTCCTTCGATTACCGGACGCCATCTTGACGAATATTTAGAAATACAACGCATGCGTCAATAGTCCCAGTCCACCACGACTTGACGACTCGTACCGGAATGGCAGTCAATGTAGCGTTTACATGATACCGGTATAACTTTTCATACCGTTATGAGAATTTCGATCCGGTACATCTACCGGGATGAACTCATACCGGTATGACTTGTACTGGTATGAGATTTTTCACCGGTATCATGTAAACAAATACAGAGCGATAAGTAAGAACCGGGATGAACTCGTACCAGAATGAAACTCGTACCGGTATCATGTAAACACCCCCTAAAATGAAGAAAATTTAGATTAACTTGCTTTGTTTTAGATGTCCCAGTGCGCAATTTGCATTCCAGTGTGGATGTTCTTGTGCCATGTGATCACAAACCTGAAAAGGGAACATTAAACCTGGGGGCTCTCCCTAAAGGCTATAATGTGAAGCCTCGATGATAGTTTGAATTCACCACACCATCTTGGGACATCTTGCTAAACTGGGGCAATTTTAACGCAGTTCACTTTCAAACATTTATCCCGGCTCTTCAGCTCTCTTGGACCTAAACCAATGGCTACCATCCTGACGAGGAGACACTGGAGGTGGACTGGCTATGTTACCCATCAAGATGCTTCCATTGCGAAAACTGCTTTACACTGGATGCCAGAAGGGAAACGCAAGAGGGGTCGCCCCAAGATCACATGGCAACGGACAGTGGAGAAAGAAATCGAGGAGATGGGGAAGACCAGGGGAGGTATCAAGCTTATGGCAAGGCACCGGCAGATGTGGAGGGAACATGTTGCTTCCCTACATGCCACTTAGGCGTAAAGGGCATGAGTGACTGTTCAGCTCTTAAACAACCCCTCCCTCCCTCCCTCCCCATACACTTTCTCATTTCAGTTTTCGATCTAAAACCTTAACATTTTCAAATGCAATACGGTGGGGAGGGGAGAAATTGCATTGCAGAGGGGGAGACACCAGGGACCCACAACTCCAATACTAGGTCTATGAAACAGCATTTTCAAAGGTCAAGCTATTTTTAGACGAGTTCTTAAAATTAGTACAACGCCCTTCCACAAATACAATGAAATTGTACACTCCTCTTCATGGGCTCCTGCCTAGGCTTAATTCTGTGACCTACAGAGAGCACAGGTCAAGATCCGTGGGACCTGTACTGTGGGCTAAATTGGGCAAGGGCATTAAAAAGTCAGTAGCTATTGTTTACTATTATTATTATTATTATTATTATTATTATTATTAAGACTGGAGTTAAAAACTTACCCAAGCCGGCTGCTGAATAAAAAGTCTGAGATATATGCCTCCAATAATTAACTCGCCGGCAGCTTCATCAAACATGACTTCAAAGTCATCAGGCAGCTAGGATAAAAGAGAAGATGACAATGTTAGTTTTGCAATTGAATTGATGTTCCATCAAACATCAAAGTCGTGAGCAACTCTTCCGACTCTCAGGATGAAATGTAAAACATACTCTAGGAGTCGCACGCACGCACGCACGCACACGCCCAACCAACCATCACCCTGCATGTGAACAAACCATGTGATTGGCATCCTTTTCCCACTTTTGCTCCTGCGTTCTTCTTTTCATTTCTATTACAGCTTCAATCCTGCAAACCAGCCCTCAATGTGCGCCTTAAGCTCCCGAAAGAGCAAGCGTCATTAGGGTTTTATGGCTTTTGAACGCATTTTAGAGCGTTTTTAGATGATATATAGATTTAGCCAAGCCTAAGAGCGGAGCTCCTGGGTTATTCATTCTTACAATAAGTTAACCGGGCTTGAGCCTGCAATCCAATGGAAAGACAGCACCTGGTCAGCGGTTAACTTTAAAAAACAGCTGAACTCGATGAGCTGTAAACTTGAGCCCAAGATATGGTCACATTATACCGGTCAGCGGAAACCTTGTAGCGGAACTCGAAGTCGTGTGCAAGGAGTACCATGAATAAGAAAATATGGTAACCCACCTGTGCGAGAATATTTGGTTTTGGTCCACCCCTCCACGTATCCTAATGTGACCAGTATCGCGTGACCATATCGTGGGCTCAAGTTTAGAGCTCATCGAGGCAGCTATGCTCCAGCGAATTTACAGCAAACATCTTTGATATTGGACATCCATGTTAAGGTCAATTGAAACCTGTCAAAACATGGTATCCACTGACCAGTATCACATGACTATGTCATGGGCTTAAAGCTCATCGAGGTAAGCCGTTTTTTGAAGTTTACCACTGATCAGGTACTGGGTTTCGATTGGATTGCAGACTCAAGCCAGGCTAACTTATTGTAAGAATAAATAACCTGAAAACCCCGCTTTTAGGCTGCGCTGAATCTATTTGTCATATGGCCTGTATAGGAGGCGCGGTGGCCTCATGGTTAGCGTGCTCGACTCTGGAGCGAGTGGTCTGGCTTCGGGCTCTGGCCAGCGACATTGTGTTGTGTTCTTGGGCAAGACACTTTACTCTCACGGTGCCTCTCTTCACCCAGGTGTATGAATGGGTACCGGCGAATTTTTAATGCTGGGGGTAGCCCTGCGACGGACTTGCATCCCATCCAGGGGGGTGTAGAAATACTCCTAGTCGCTTCATGCTACAGAAACCGGGGATAGGCTCCGGCGTGTTGGGCCAAGGCCTCGTAAGCAGACTTTAACTTTTTACCGTATACCCCACATGCGCTTTCATTGTAAAACTATTGGGAAAATCCCTGTATGAGGGCCATATGCATTAGCAGGCGCAGGGCCGGAAAAAGCCGTACAGCCCTGCCTGGAACACGTACTACTCCTTGCAATGCGACTTTAGAGGATTTGTGGCTTTTAGACATCCAAGTTATTTACAGCCAGAAAAGCAAATGCAAACAACATATTAGATAAATTTTCTGTGCAACATTTTGTTACATACTTTGTCCAAACTTCATATTCTGAGTGCTCATGGACGGTGTAAAGAGCCCATATGATAAAATGCTTCTTGACTAAGTTTAGCTCAGGCCTGACGGGAAAATATTTGGCCCTCGGTCATGGCGCATGGACCTTGCTGCATTTGGTTTGTACACCATTGATCTCAGGCCAAATATTTTCCTGTCTGGCCCTCCCACTCAGTCAATAAGTACACAATATCTTTGACAGGTGTCAATTGACCATAATATTGATGTCCAGTATCAAAGATGTACGCTGTAAACGAGCTGGAGTATGGCCACCTCGTTGAGCTCCAAACTTGAGGCTACTGTACGATATGGTCAGGCGATACTGGTCACATTGGCATACATGAGGGGGTGGATGAAATGTGTGGTCGTTCAGTGACCAATACCAAATTTTCTCGCACAGATGGGTTGCCATATTTTCTTACCAGTGGTGCTCTGCGTGCGCACGGAGCTCCGCAATAATAAATTTACAGTTAGAACATTTCTGGGGATTCGTCAACCTCCTTCCCAGATGCCCCAAACCAAAGAGTCGGCAAAGGTACTGGGATCTAAGTAGGGAATTTTACCTTCCAGTGAATGTCGGGACTGTCTTTTTGTGCCTCGTAATGTCTAAAAAGAGAAATCAAAAGATCATTGACATTGACTTGACATAAAATTATTGCGGCATTTTTCCCTTCATATGTAATTTACAATTGTATCATATTGCACTACGTCTTTTAGTGGATGCAGCAGGGGCGTTGCCAGGATTTTTCAAAAGGATGGGGGGGGGGGGGGTCACACTGTGTCAAACAAAGGGTACTCAGGTGGCAGGTTTTTGCCACCTGAATATTGTAGGTTGTTTGATTAAAAAAAGGCTTTCAAAGGGGGGATCACGGGCACCCCCGAACCCTCCCCCCTAGCTACGCCCTTGTGCAGTTGGCTTGAGTTTCTACATTGAGGATGCTGTGTATGGCGGATAGTTTTTTGTTTTAAACATACGCTTTAAGTACCGGTATACACCAAGCCACAATCTGTTCAAAGTAGACCCATATTTATGATGCCAAACATTTATTTGCGATTTGCGAACAGTTGTTTTGGGGACTTCCTAGACTGAAATGGCGAGAGAAGTCAAAGAATCTCCATGTATGAAAAACCGTGTAGACAAACCGCCTGGTCATGTTTGTAAGATAACACAAAGCCAGAAACAAAATCTTGCAACTGCTGACCAAAGTATCCCAAGTAAACGCCGACAGAGCGTCTTGTTAAGCAGAAATAGTTCTTTCGTTTTTCGATGCAAGCCTTCCCACTCTTCCTTTTCATTTTGATGTACTTTAACTATCCTAAAAGCAAAAATGCCCCAAAATGCCACTAAAAAATTAAGAGTTTGATAAAAGCGCTGGAAAGAAAAATAAACTAAGATAAAACTAGTTTTCCTTCAATTTTCACAATTAGGAAGTTTTAGCTGACGTATAATGTGTCATTTATTGCGCCCCTCTTGTGCAAATAACCGAATAAATAACAAAAGAAAGAAATTTTACTTGTCTTTCAGCTGTTTTACCACCGAGCAGACTTTCTCTCGAGCTTCTGTGTTCCAAATAAGCTCAGGGTTTTCTTGATTAGCTGAAAACAAAAAGTATAATTGAATCAATAAAGTGCAGTATAAAGATCTTAAGCAAAGATGTCTTTGAGTTATGGACGGCGACCAAAAATAGACTTTTCTGAGTCCACTTCACAGAGCACATAAAATGAAGCTGATTTACCCTCAAACATGTGCACGCTAGCTTCGGCACTGTCACGCATGGCATCCATGAATATGGCGGGCAAAAACTTGGACAGAATGATCTTGACTTTTGGTCCAATGAGTTTATCAGACATCATCTTCGAAAAAAGCTCAGCTGATCTCTCGCGAACTGTCGGATTTGTGCCATTACAGAACAAGTCCAGAAGATAGATCAGACCACCTAGAAAGAAGACGACAGCTCAATTTTTTCGAAAAACAAACCTCAAACAAACACCCTTCTTCAAGCAGATATGTGCAGAAATGCACACAATTAGATGCATGCTCATTTCAGCATCACAAAGTGTCCCCTTTCTCTTCCCCCCAAGTTACACCTCACTCGCACCAAGGAATGCAGACAATGTGAAAAAATTCCCATAACTGCTTTATCTCATCAAAAAATAAACCCTAACCCTGACACAAGCTCACTGCTAGAAATAGGTACCAAATGCTTAGACTTGCAGGGACACTTTGACATTTTGATTGGGTCTGCATCAGCGACATTCCTCTGGTAAATCGGACTCATATATTTTAGAGACATAGCTACTGTAACTTAAGAAATGCACTTTCATATAAAAAGTTACCATGGCAACAGGAAAGTCTTGCAAAAAAACACCCTATATTTTGGCTTTAGTTGCCCATATCTGAAAAACGAACTTTGGTGACCCCAATTTTTTATTGCACAAAAGTGATCAGAAGGCCAAGATGAATCTCTCTGCAAAGTTTAAAAAAATTAAGTGGTGCGGATTCAGAGCTACTTTAAATTTTCAATTATTTAAGGTGGCTCTGAATCTGCGCCACAGATTTTGTTAAAACTTTGCAGAAAGTTTTATTCTGGCATGATGATTACATTTCAAAAATAAAAAAAACGGGGGTCACCGAGTTCGTTTTTGAGATATGACCAGCTAAAGCCAATATATGGGGTGTGTTTGCAGGGCTTTCCTGTTTCCACAGTAACCTTTTATACGCTACAAAAATGACCGAATCTTTTTCAGCAATAATTGGTGTTTGATATGGTACCACAACATTGCTGTTACATGATAAAGTGTTGTAGTGTCAATCCTTCTAATAAGAACGTTTCTTTTAAGTGTTGAAACTCGTTTGAGCCACCCATAAAAGAACAATAATTATAATTATTACAACAAAGATTCTCCTATATCAAGTTGTGTCCCAAAGCTTCCTACTATCTTGCCTTTGTTCATGGTTTCTTTTACGAGTTTGGTGTTTGAACACAAAGCGTGCATGGTTTCAACTGTTAATAGACGATCTGAAATAAAAATAAAAATAAAATTTACTTATCTAACTCTGCCAGTAGGCCTCGTATCAATGAATGAATGAATCCACGAATGAGTGAGTGAACGAAGGAAGAGGTTTCCAACTTTCTTTGAGAACAAAAAGATTGATGGAGGCTGCACGAAAAATAACTTTTCAAAAGTTTGATATTTTATACCTTGAGAGGCAAATTACTCACCATTTGCGGCAATCGTGAGAATCTGGTAAAGTATCGTAAATCTGCCATCCAATTGGGCTAAACAACAGAATACTGGGCGACTTATTGTACGTTTCGTTCTTCAAAAACTACCGACTAATCTGCATCTGGCTTCCATGTGCAGCCCTCAATTCTATAGTTTGCTCTTTTCATTGGCCTGTCACCTGACCGCAAGGGTTGAAAGTTCAAGATGGCACCCAGCAGCATTCTAAGCCAAGTCATGCTGGAAGAAAGGCTTGCATAATTATGGCCAGAACAAGCTGTCGTTTTGATGAAGGGATCTCCAGATTTTAAGAACAAAGAAATGCCAATGACAGAAATTGCTAAAAAGTTGGATCAGAATAGTAGGTTATCCATTACATTTTATACCTGAGCATCCGGCTCGAGTTTGTAGGGTAACCTCATCCCATGTATTGACGTTAATAAATAATTGATTGATTGCCGTTTTCCAAGTAGAAGAACTAGGGTGAGGTAGGGGAGAACAAAGAGGGGGTTACCTGAAGGAAGCGTGTGTAACGTTAAGAACAGGAATCCAAGAATGTCGGCATCGGCGATGCTGGAAACACAGTTCTTGTTTGCTGTAGTACTCGAGATCACCTACAAAACAAAACATTGACCAACATGACACGCTTACGGTTTAAAAAAGTAATAATTGTTAATGAGATTGTTGTCGTCATTATTATTATTATTGTTGTCGTTGTGTCTCATTTGTTACAAACAGAGCCCTACAAGCCTTTTCTTTGTAAATGACATCACAGGAAAATAAATCTTATCACCATCATCATCCTTATCATCATCAACATCGTGGCAAAACGTTGTCGCCTTCATATTAGGGAGCTTAAGATCTACGACGGCGACGTCGACGAAAACGTCACCTCAAAATAGAACTTTGCTCTAGTAAAAGTCTTTCGCGATCATTCCACCTCGTTCACTTCGTACAATGTGGGCGAAGTTTCCTAAAAATAAATTGGCACGAGCGGTTTCAGACTGAAAATAGAGAATGAAAGATTCTCTGTTGCATGCTAACGTTGTCGTCAAAACCTAAAATTTAGTGATTTAACGCCATCGTCATGCAGAGAACCGGAAAAATATGAGCTAAAATCCGTGCCGCACGTGCAGCACGATTATTCATGCTCTTTTAACCAATGATATCATTGTTTTCTGGCGTTTTCGACGACGTCGTCGTCGTCGTAGATCTTAAGCTCCCTATTGCGGAGACTCAACGTCATCTTTGTTATCATTAGGTGAGCTAAAGCAGCGAAGATGTCTTTGTTATCATCGTTGTCGTCGTTATCATTGTCCTTGTCAATGTCATCATCATCATTGTCATCATCATCGTTATCATCATTGTCATCATCGTCATTGTCACCATCGTCATCGTTATCATCATCGACGTCATCGTCACATCATCATCGTCATTCCTTATCCATCCTTGTCAAAACCATTGTTGTCGTTGTCATGATGACACCGTCATCAGGATATGTCGTTTGCTTTCGCGTCACACAGCTAATCACTTAACTTACCTCGAGAGCAAATTTTTGTAGCTCTTTTGCATGGGTCATCCTTAGCAATGAGAAAATAAGCTTATAATGTCCAATACACTGCGCATCGGTGCCTGTGGAAGTGATGTGAATTTACATTTATCAACCACCTCCACCATGGCTTTTCAGGACACTTCTTGGCTATGTTGATGACACAAGAGCAAAAGAACCTGTCCTAAATACAGACATCCTAACAAACAGCGACTCGGAACAGACATGGGAATCGTAAGGTTTAAGTCACGGGCTTCTGACCTAGTTTATTCCAGATACCAAGGAAACCTCATAAAGTAATAATTGTTCAAAACTGGAGGGCAGCATTTCTTGTCGGTGCAGGACCCTTATCGTTATCCTGTTAATCTTAATAGTTTCTTTCCTCGAACTTTAAGCTTTTAATTTCACCGTGGACATAGGTTCTGATTTGAATTTTCCCTCATAAGGAGAGGATGCCAGATGAACAATTTCACTAACTTTGAGTTCCCTCCCATCAGAAGCAATTTTACCGAGAAAGAACAATTAGTGCCAATAGTTTGATTTGATCATTTCCTAATACCAAGAAATTTTTAGAGTGCTTTTTCATGGGCGGGGATTGGCTAAATTCAAATTTCAGCTCATTAGAGTCACATTGTACATTGATTGCTTGAAGGGGCGACTGGGAATTGGCAACCAAATCATGTGAGATGTAAAAATAGCTACTTTAAACATTGAAGGAAGGTTTGGATAAAACAGCAAATACAAATGGAGGCATGGATGGGTAAAAATGAAGAGGATTAAAATGGATTACAATTAGGATTTTTGAAAACTTTTCAGCCGACAAGAGTCTGTCCGCCAAACTGTTTTTCGAATTTTATCTCTGTTATTTGCAACTTAAATTTTGTATGCTCGACAGACATTTTCTTGTCTCGAAAGTGTGATTTGTGTTGTTTAAAAGTAATTTCTGGGTTCATGTTAAGTTGCATAGCCAGTAGGGACGAGTAATTGGTGACACAACACAAAATGAACTGCACTGCCCTGACACATGTACAGCCCATTTTAGTTTGAATAGTTGGCGACAGAATCTGATCTTAACATAGATAATGTGAAAAAACGACAAGATTCAATGAGGTCCCCATTTATAACAACGGACCATTTCAGCTTTGATTCATAGCACAGCAAATTGTTCTGACAAGTGCCTATCGGTGTACCTGGATTGTTTTTGATGACATTTCTGAGTGCCTCCAGGGCCATCGTACTTGTGTCTAGTCTCTTCTGATTTTTCTTAAAATCCAGCTCCGTTGAGGTGAGAGCCATGAGTGAATGAAGGTACTGAGAACAAATGACATGTATTAAATAAAATTACCCGACTTTTCTCTAACCTTGAAACTTTTTCCTCGGTTAAGGAAACCATAAAAAAGCTCGGATGATGCGGGGGCCAAAATTAATGTATTACTTGATTAACAATTTCAAGACTCACCTGTGCTTCTGACCCGAGAAAATTGATTAAATCAGCAGCAAATTTAATAGGTGCCTAAAATAGGAAAAAAAATATCATTATCTGAGGTCTATTACTGTATGACGAAAACCTGCTTTATTTTTCCCTAAAATTGATCCAGTTAAGGCTGGTTTTCACTATCGATGGAATCAGAGTCGGTGTCGTAAGAACATATGACCTAGTGCAAACTGCCTTCCGATTCCACGTATAATTCCGTTGCTTACAATCCAGTGAAAATTAGATTGTCGGAGTCGGAAGCACAAGCGGAAGAACAAGCCATTCACAATGCAGGGAAGGGGGCCCAGCCAATTGCAAAGTGGAACTTTTGGCGTCAAAATAGAAGAAATAAAAACATGGTGGACGTAGAGCAGAATTTTCTTCTTGGGCTCCTTCTGCTCCATATTTTGCAAGACTTACTGGTTTATTGCATACGGGACTGATTTAAGAGAGGTTCTCCTGAAATCAGTCCCATATATACTACTGGTTTCTTTTATCAAAGACCTGCTTTAAGCCCAGCTTGTTTGGCCACCTCCTGTCAAGTATTATTTTTCACGTTCTTATTTTTAAAATTTTGCAAGACTTGTCTAACACGGGAAAAAGTTTTACAGCCTCCACAACCTTCTAATCCACTTTATCGCGGCAGACAGTAATCGAAGAGCCTGGGATTGTATATTGTGATTGGCTTGCTCTTCCATTTCTGCTTCCGACCCCGACATTCTTGTTTCCACTGAATCGTAAGCGACAGAGTTGTAAGCAGAATTGGAAGAAAATGGAACTGTTCTGATTCTTCCGACTGGGATTCCATCAATCTTACGACTCCACTTGCAACGCCAACTCCGATTCTGTTGCTAGTGAAATCCAGCCTTTAGTCTTCCAATACAGAGCGCATTCTTTAACATAAATTCTGGAAGGTCAAGGCATCAAGAACTAACAAAATGTTTACACATTACAATAAACATGAGTTAACGTTGTGGGAAATAAAATAAGGATTTGTCTAACTTTTCCTGATAACCTTAAAATGTCAGTTCATCTCTGGTCAGTGGTGACAGAACGACGCAATGACAATGAGCTTGAATGTGTAAATCATCTTGTTGTGCACACTGGTGACGTAACCAAGTCGACCGTCCTTCGTTTGTATTACAGAAAAATTTTAGTCCAATGTTCTCATGCATTTAACCATGCAAACACGAAGTTACGATGACCTAGGGAAAGCTGAGCAGCATACATGTACAAGAGGCAGAAACCAATTGGTAATAGGCCACGTTTGATGGCTATGAGGCTTTAGGGTTTAATTTGAATACATTTTTTTGTTTAGAAATCTCCCTTGAGACTTGTGGGAGAAAGAAAACAGAACTGAGCTGTGAAATTTGACCATAAATCCTCGTAGCCATGCCTGAATATTGATATATCGAGCGGGGCCTATTCCCACTATTTCTGCTAGTCAGGGAAAACTAATCAGATGATGAGAAAATCCCGACGTGGCTAAAGAAAATCTCTCCCTGGATGCACAACAGCCTCGAATCAGCGTCCTCTCTTTTCCTTCTTCGTGGTCAAGAGAATTACCTTGAAGCAGTCTTGAAAAAACTGCTCAGAGGGAGGGGAAGCAGAGATTAGAGATGGTAAATGCAAAGAAAACAACCAACCCTTCCTTAGCTCATTAATGTACCAGTAAATGTAACCAGCAGCAATCAATGACCAGCCTCGTTTCGAAGTTATTCAAGACTATTGGAAGGTTGTTTCACATAAGAAAGCTGAAGCAGATTACAGCATGGCACAAAGTTATAAACTTGGAGATTCCTACCTCCAGAGGAAACAACGGTTGGTCATTGTAAATCCTCACAAATATTTCTCCCACGATGACTTCTTCGCTGAAAATCGAATAAGTAAACCGCGCACCGAAAGACGAGTCACACTCACCCTGGAAAGAACAAAGTGACTTGAAATCAGTCTCAATAAACAGACATGCAAAAATAGTATGTTTAAAATTTGCAGTGATGATTTCTCGGTCCAGGCCATTAATGTGAACAGAGACCAAAATCATAAACAGTGAGCTATAAATCATAGCTACGCTTGTCGACCAACAGGTTTTTCAGGGAGCTCTTCTTCACAATTACCAAAATCAGCTATATTACACAACGTTTCGAAGTCATCTTGACTTAATTTTCAAGTGATAAATGTAATGGCTGTTTAAATGAAGTGGTTGTTTATATTGTCAGCCAATAAATTCTTTTCATCAGACTTGATTCGCATGAAAGTATTTGTTCAGAACATTTAATCGCGTGCACACTAATTCGTTGTCTGACGGTTTAAACAAGCACTTAATTTAAACTTGAAACAGCCATTATATTTATCACTTGAAAATAAAGTGAAGATGACTTAGAAATGTGTAATATCGCTCATGTTTGTAATCAAATATATTACGAAAAGAATTTTTCTTCGTCTCTGTTCTGATTGCACCAATCAACCAGAATTTAAAGCAAGCGTTCAATGGCAGCCACGGGGGTGGGGTGGATGACTGAAGTGTCCCTGACCTTGAATCCTTCTCTTTGCAAAAGTAAATTACTTAACTTGTGACAAATCATCAATTTCCACCGCTAAATTTTTCTTAAGTGCAAAATGTAACATCCCCAAAGCCAGCAATCATCTCTCTCAGAGCCAAGCTAGTGATTGGCATGGGTCTGCCCCAGAGATGAAGACACAAATGGCTTAAAAATTCCAAAACAGCATCTCAGAGACAGGCCCATTACTCCCACTAGCTCGGCCTTAGGTCAAACGACCTCCAATTTTGACAACTTTTGTCAACATGTGCAGCCTGCTAGATGCAAAATTGCAAGGAATTAATCTCAAATAGCTGTTTCAAGGCGGTGAAATACGACTTCAGAAAAAGAAAAAAAAGGTTGGGAGCACCTTTACCCATGGTCAAAGGTATAATTCACTAGACGCCATGTATACGTGTAGCCGGTCTTTAACTATTAGTAACACATGTACGATGCAGGAGAGAAAAACTGTTTGGTCCCTCAAAATGGAGTCATGAAATGCCCTGGGCCCTTTCTAGAACTCTAGAAAACACCCTGAGCTTAAAATGTCTGTAACTCTAAGCCTCGTGGACGTCTCAAAACAAACGGAAAGATGAGAATAAAGTTGGTGTGGTCAGAGAGAAAGCTCAGTTTGGAGCGTGTCGTAGGGTGTACCAAATTCGAAGAGGAACAACGGGGCAGACATTGGTCTCGGCACTTACTAGATTCTATTCTAATATTTACCGTTTTGATTTTGCGGAGTTGTTCGGTCTCCAGGAATTCGTTCAATTCAGCTCTCGTAGCGTTATCCCATATCAGATAAGGATTCTCTGTATTGCTGTTTAATAACTTTAAGATCTGTAGAAATCATAAGATATTTAGAAAGAAGTGCTAGAAGGCTTATAGAACCAAAAAAGACAGCCATTTGAAATTGCTCAAACTGGTTTGACCCACGTCAAAACAATTTAAAGTATTTGTTTCAGCAAAAGAAAAATGGCAGCTAAATGTTCATTCTCTTAACTAATACCATAGATTTCTCTTTTGGGTAGTCATGAGAATTTGGTGTTATAACAAGATCACACCTCTTAAGCTGATAATAATCTTCATTCTCAATACCCATCTGACTGACATTTCATTGAAACTGTGAGGAGAATTTACAAACTAATTACTTCTGGGAGGGTCTATCACACGAGAAATTCTGCCAATACTTGGTTTGCAACAAAGGCATCCTGCTTCGAGAAAGTTGACAAAAAATATATTGAAGAATAAGAAGACAACAGTAAACCCCTTCAACTCAACATCCAAAAAAGTACATCTCTTCTCTGGCCAAAAGCAATATGTCACACTCAGCAAAATAATCTTAGAAGAGGGCACTCGTAGTTTCACGCAAGCATGTAAAAAGTGGTGTCATCTCTTACGGTAAAAAAGCGTCACAAACCTCTTTTGGCGAATCATTGCTGAGTTGCTTTGCAATGTACGGTGTCAGCAGACTTGAAAGAGACTTCCTAATAGCTGGGTTTTCAGGGGTCGCATTCTCGTCGGCTGAATATCAAAGATTTTACAGAAAAACATAAAATTACGGCGATGAAAGCCTGGTATTCACCAGCAACGCCAGCGTAAGCACAAAAAACGTAAATTAGGCAGAAAACAACATTGCATAGGGGGGAGGGAGAAGAAAGGTATCATGTATTTGGCAAGATTGAGAATTATTGTGACTT
This sequence comes from Montipora foliosa, assembly GCF_036669935.1. Classification (NCBI taxonomy): domain Eukaryota; kingdom Metazoa; phylum Cnidaria; class Anthozoa; order Scleractinia; family Acroporidae; genus Montipora; species Montipora foliosa. The sequence continues at coordinate 6,147,492 of NC_090882.1, forward strand.
TACCTTAATTGTATTGTATCAACAGGAGGCAGTGCGGCCCAGTGGTTGGGACGCCTGCCTTGAGATCCGGAGATCCCGGGTTCAAGACAAGGCTGATTTAGCAACAGAACGGGAACGTCAGTGGCGACGGCGCGCGCAGAAAAAACACCAATGAGAATTCAGAATAGAATAGACTTCGACTCCTTTCTTCTCTATTCTAAATTCTCATTGGTAGTTTTGCTGCGCGCGACGTCGCCACTGACGTTCCCGTTCTGTTGCTAAATCAGCCTACTATTCCACTCACGAGACTGGTTATAGCCAACTCAATGCTTCACGCCACATTGGATGTTTACAATCTCACATCCAACGTGCGCTCATGGAATAATTGTTAATTATCCTTGAAGGAGGTAAGCGATCAAACAAAAACAAGTGAACCATTCACATACTTAAATATCCACCAAGTCTAGCCAGTGCATCAACACTCAGGCGAGCAAGATTGTTAGCTATTTCCTGAAAAGAACACACGGAAAAATCAGAACATTAGCCAAGTCAGATCATAAAGCCTTAGTGAGCTGTGGTGAGCTGCGCATGATGACTCACATAGGCCAGATAAAGTTGTTTATAGATAAGACAATAGTCAACAATGGTTTAGCTTAGTCATCTAAACGCGCATGCACAAGGTTCTTGTACCAGGCTCTGCCGTGTAAAGATACCAATCATCAACTTTCGTTAATTATTATGTGGGTAATTAAATTGAGAAAACTATCATCGGCCATCATGAAAATTTTGAACATCTTTAAAGCAAATGACAAAATAGCGATAAACGGGATCACTGAGGTTAGAACATCATTGAATTTTCTTTAATTGTAATAAATTATTGTTTTAGTTTGGAAAAGACTTGATGATATTTGACAAGTGAAGAGCACAAAGGGCTTGAAAGAATAAAAAACAAGGAAATGGCATAGTTTCAAATCATGGAGATTTGCCTTTGTGAATGGTTTGAGTGAAGGCATAAAAAAATTCTTGTTAGAGTGGTTCTTAAAAATTCCACAAAGTTGACCGACTTTTCGTTCATTCAAACAGAGCTGAAATTTAATTATTTGGCTGATAATTGGAAACTTTTTCAGGTGGCAACCAGAGCGAATCGATGTCAAATTTGTCTAATCTAATCATTGCTTGCACGGAGACTCTTTCAGGCGGCAACCTAGTTTGTATCGTTGGAGGGACAACCGTCAATTCATTTTATACTACACTCTTCAGTTTGTTTGAGTGATTTTGACAACCTTGTCTTTCATCTAGTCAAGCCGTGTGTTTGTACAATCTGAAGAACGCTTCGAGACTTTTAAGAAGACCAATTTCACATTTTTAGTCCAATATTATTGAACCCAATATATTTTTAACATACGTAAATGATTACATATGCCTGCTCGATAATCTGTCAAACAGCAGTTTGACACCGACCTTGTGTCGTATTTGTCCCGGCACTTTTCCCTACACCGCTTTCATCCAGTTTTTAGTTGTAGTTGGACAGAAGCAAAGCAAAGCGAAGCAGACACGCCTGTTTAATCTTTAATCTTGCGTTTATTGCCTTATAGCTTTGTAAAAAGTGCCAAATTTGTCTTCTCTTAAAAATTAATATTTTGTTGCTTTCAAAAGAAATGCTCGGTCGCTAAAAGCATGCCAGCTATTTGACACAAACCTGTTGATTTGTCTCGGCGCTTTTCTCTACACCGCCTTCATCCAGCGTGTAGTCATAATTGAACAAAAACAGGAGCAGATGCCACAAAACTCCAGCCTGCAAGGACAGAAGATAAAATAATGACGGTGTTCTGAAATTTGCTTAATTAAAAGTATTGTCATATGATGCTTCCGTTTGCCTCAAGGCCTTAAAATTAATGTAGGGTTCCCAAGAGAAACCGTCCATCTTATCGTGGTGATTTCAATCCAATTTGCAAGATGCTATTTCACAATAACAAGACAAGAGGCTGACCGAAGTCGAAGGCAACCCGAAGGCTCCTTTTTCATTAACTTCTACTGTAACGTATGACATCTGTTGCAACTTATGGCAGGGAGGGGTGGGCGCCACTCCAATGCCATTGCATGCACAACTTGTCCCCAGTAATACTGGTACTCATTTTACCCACCACAAATGGATGGAAAGCTGAGTGAACTTTAGAGCGCACAAGCCGGGATACGAACCCAGAGCACTGGAGTGCAGTCCGCGAACGATACCCACTACGCTAAGCCCGCTTCACTAATGTACCTGCAAGAGCTGCGTTTGAAGCCAGAAGTCGACACAAAACGCACTAACACACTCGGCCGCCACTGAACACAAAGCTGGAAGATTCTGCGATGAAAAGGAGACCAAAAAACTGTTTGTGAGAATGTTTACAACAGCCTGCTTGAAAGAGAGAAGTGATTCTCGCACTAAACTGGATAATTTAAGAAATTGTTTCTTTATAGACACCTGAAAAACCCAGGTGGCTCCAACAGGATTCGAACCCAAGACCTCTGCGAAGCCAGTGAAATGCTCTACCGACTGAGCTATGAAGCCACTCAGTTGGGAGCAGGTTAATTTGTTAGGTTAATGTGTTCTCGTGAAAGGACTCGATGGATGAAATAAATGTATATAAAAGTGCGGGGGTATAGATGAACCTCATCAACCTGCACTTAAAATATACACATTTATTTCAACAGTCCCCTTCCTAATTAATCAAGTTCAAAGAACAAGTTTGTCATTAACTCATTAATAATTAAGTAAAGTATGATCGTCCGGGTGATTGTAGTCCTGAGAAGGACTCTTTAAGATGACATTGACTAACCTTTCGACAACCCGAGTGGAAGTCACCTTCAGAGTCAAATGATTTGTGTAACGTCTGTAGATATTATAAGAACTCTGGTCGTAGATGTCATTGGTGAACGTATTTGCTTATACATCTAGGCTCAACTGACATTACGAATACGTTGACCAGCGACATCCATGACCACATGTTTTACAGTATCTACTGACGTTACACAAATCACTTGACTCTGAAGATAACCTGAGTTCAGGTTGTCGAAACCAATTTCCTCTCAGTTATTAGGAAGTTTAAGAAACGATGATGGCTACGCCATAGAGAACGCCACAAAACAATAATATCATTGGTTTAAAGAGGAAAAATAATCGTGCTGCACGTGCGGCACGCATTTTAGAAATAAATTTAGTGGTACTCCGCATAACAACAACATGAAATCACCAAAGTTGAGGTTTTGACGACAATGTGAGCATACTAATGCAAAACTTTCGTTCTCTATTTTAACCTGAAACCGCCCGTACCCAATTTACTTTTAGGATAATTTGCCCACATTGTGCGACGTGAACAAGATGGATTTATCGCGAAAGACAGTCTATTTTGTGGTGACGTTTTTGCCTCCATCGTAGACCGTAAAGTCTATTATAAGACCCCGATGGTGGGTTCGGCCAGAGTTGAAGATACTTCCTGCCACAATTTAAAAGTCCTAAGTTAGCCCACTTATCGACAAAGGTCAACCCTAGCCTCGCTTTCATTTAAAGAACAGGTTACTGAGCACATAACAGCAAAGTGGCTTTCCCTTTTTCTAACAAGAATTCAAATTTAAAATAAATTTTACCTTGTGATAGAGAACGCGACAGAGGTCTTTGATGATATCTGGCATTTCCGTGATCTTCTCGCGGCATTCTTCGAACTGAGCAGCGACAGTATAGCATCTTGTGATGTGAACTAAAACCTGGAAAACAAGAATGATGCGCAATGATGTCACGGACTAGAGAGTTGCCTACTTGTTCAATACAGTTGCAAAAAAAGATTCATGGTATGTGTTTATTAGGGTCCTGGGGCTTAATTTCGGAAAATCCAAAACATTTCGGGTGTCACAATTCCATCTGTATCGAATTCCATCTGTATCTGGTTTTCACCATCGTTTTGCTTTCAGTTGCCTTAAAAAAGTAATAATAAATCAGCTTTTTAAAACAAGCGGATGGCAGTTCTACAAATGGATTCTCGGGCTCCAAAAGTTTTTTGGAAATGCCAAGAAACTGGCCCCTGTGGTGCGAGTTATTGTTAACAGGGCACTTCGTGACCTGTAAACAAAGTAGCAAGAAGCTATCATTGGTCCTTGCACGCCTATAAAACAGATCTTCCATTGAAATGAAAGTTAGAACGACCATCACAGAGCCACCTCTCATGCAGCACGAATCAACTTCGAACCCTGTTCAAGCCTGGTTGTTTTCAGAGTTGCTTGCACCTGCTTAACGTTCACTTTATGTTCATCCTGTAGTTCGAATATATTACATTACATATATTCTACACTTGTTTTAAGTGTCGTAAAAATGGCCACTTAGGCCAAATGTTCCAAAAGAATATTTTATACCCTAAGTAACTTCATTTTTTATGTACTCAACAGAATATCACATTTCTGATTGGTCAATGACAAATGCATAAATAGATCATAGAATGCAATAGAGGTTATAAAGTGCAATACGGAAGTTGCTATGGAAACAGCGATGGAGTAGTTTCGTTGAGTATATAGTAAATATAAAATTGTATGAAATCGAGCATGCATTTCGTGATTTATGGCCACACGTGATGTTGTGAAAGTTCTCATAAAAATTATAGGAAATTTCCGGAGTTCATGTCTGCCTCCTCTTCAATGCGAGTCTATTAGTGCAAAGTTTTTGTGAGTGAGTGAGTGAGTGAGTGAACCTATTAGTCTCTCCCCTCGGGGCTTTTCAGGACTAATTTACAATGTGTTTCGGGGGACTTTAGCCAGACTGCTTATTACACAGTTTACAATTTTATTTTAGGAAGTGAAAGATGCTCCTGTCCAGATAAGGTCAGACCACAACACCGGGGACTACGTCCCCTACTCTTATCGAATAGTGAGTGGGTTCTTTAACGTCCCATACTATTTAATTTCCAACAAGGGTTATGAGACGGGACCTCCGGTTTACAGTCCTTATCCGAGAAGACTTGAAAGTCTAACCATTTGCAGATGTAATTACAAAGGCAGCACATTCTCCTCAGTTATTTTAAGACCCTGAGTGTTGGTCCGGCCGGAGTCGAACTCACGACCTCCCGCATGACAGCCCGATGCTCAACCAACGAGCCACCGGTGCGCGGTATAATGTGATGGTAATTAGTTCTACTTCACTTATGAACTTTCCATAAGAAAAACTTCGCACTTAGACTCACTTTAAAGAGGAGACAAGACATGAACTTGGAAAAGGCCTACTGCACTCTTTCCAAAATCATTCCTGCCCATAAATCACCTATGCCCTGTCGTGAGAGCATTCACTCCCCAGTGAAATTGAAACAAAACGAATCTCACCTGAACTGGTACACCACCCGGCTCCGTAAACGCACTTACTTCAGCTAAGCAGCGACTGTATGCTTCTTGTAACGCCTACAAGAAACAACACAAAAAAACAATCAGCCTCTCAAAGAGATCCTTTTTCGATAGAAAGACAGTTGTGACTAGAACTGATTCGTCACAGTCAGGTATATAAATGTGGGGAACTTGATATTTTAATGGAAGCCAGCGTCAACTTCCATACCCCTCAGAACCTACTAAATCTCAAATACCCGCCAAAAGGTTGCCGTCATCTTGGTAGATGACGGCCGTGTCAAATTGTTCCACCCTGAGGCAAAGCAAAGATTATGTGTCAAAATCCACCCCAAGGGGAAGGCTCGTTAAGTCAACTACCAGTCGATAGCCCATTCCCCCATCCCTAAACAACAACCTAGGGCTTCAGGCTTGGCATTGATAGGTGCATTTTCCCTTAGGTTTTTATGCCTTGTGTTGGTATGTCGAACCAAACGCTCTGGCAACGGAACATTGGTGTATTCCAAGGTGCCTTGTTATAGGCCAGGCAAGCAATTTGCCATCCATTCCTTGTGAAACTCGTACCCCCCCCCAAGAGAGGAACTTCAACCTCCCCACCCACTACCCCAAAAATATTACCCATTCCTTCTCCGTCAAACTATTGTTGCTTATTCCCCTGTCCGCATATATTTGCTTTTCCTTGGCATGATCTGTTGTTTTTTTCGTTGTTCTTGGTACAATTTTTTTTTTTACAAACAACTGCTTAAATTGGCCAGCTAAGTGTGAGGGTGGCTTCTTTCTTTTGTCCTTTTTATGATTGCCTGCAATTCTGGAAAATAAGTGCATTGGGAGGCAAGAATGGAAGCGATAGGAACTTGCGGGATTTCCTTCGTATCTCGTGACTCCGTACCTCCATCCCGCTTTCTCTGCGGAGTTCTTCTGCATTAAGCGCAGAGCAGTTGATGGTGTGAAAAGCCAGTTCACTGGCAGCGGCTAACAGAGGGGCATCTTTGGAGAACACGCTGCCATCTTCTGTTTCCATCCTGATGGTCTTTATCAACATAGGATAACCTGCATACTTGTATGGCTGCAGCTCTACAAGAGTAGACGAATCATATAAAGAAAATATGGATGCTAGAATTCAACAACAATGAGACACAAATATTTCGCCCATTTCATGCTCAATTCGAAGCTACTAGGCATAAAGGAGAGTTTTAAAGGTTTTAAAGTTTAAGACGACCACGACGACAGCAAGACAATGGCAACCCCACGAAAACAATCTAATTGCCGGTTTCAACTCACATCTTTTCACCGAAACAAAAATAATCCTTTAGTCTTCACAAGACATTAAAGGATTAGTTTAGGCACAAATTTGGCCACGTAATGTGAAATTTGGGAATTGGTTAAATAATAAAGTAATCGTACTGCACTGCACGGGCGGCACGCATTATAATGCAATTTTTTCCGTAAAATCAGCAAAACACCAAGGACTCGTCTTTTCACGTTGTTGCTTTGTCGCATAATGAGACACTGTACCGAAATGCATGCCATACATGCAGTACGATCATTTTCCCTCTTTCAACCAATGCAATTGTTGTTTTCTGGTGTTGTGGTTTCCGTGACCGTCATCGCTTCGTAAACTCCCTGTTGTACAACTAAAAGGAGACGGTAGATGATTGTGCAAAGTATTTACTGCCTATTTTGAAGAAACATTTGAAACTGTTGCTGTTGTCGTTGGGTTAACTTTCTTTTCTCATACCTTCCTTGTATCGCTTGAAGAGAATGGACTGAGCTTTAAGAATAAGTACAATGTTGTGTGGGTCGGGACCCTGGACTTTTCGCGAATCTTTGGAGCACAGGAACTCGTAAGCCTTGTTCACCTTCTCAAACATGTCCTACAATTAAACAAACATTTAAAACCATCAAGGAAGTTGAGAACAGAATCACATCATTTCCATTGCTCTATAAAGTGTACACAAGTGTTCACATGTGGGGATGACCTTAGTACTAAAAGGATCCCAGCTGGAAAGCGATCTAACAAATTGAATGTGGTATAGCGTTGTCTAACGAGGCGGAGGCAAAGCTGAACCACATTGGATTTGTTTTTTACTAAAATATTCAAAGTCAAAAAAAATCTCTGTTTCAGAGAGTGGCCAAGATCGTGACACAAAGAAAGAGCAAGCATTGTCGCAATTTGATTGGTTTAGTTCTCAAAATGAGCGTTTCTGATTGGCTATCGCAATAAGAGAAAGTTGACGCGAGCAGAGGCAGATTGCGAGATTATAAAAACTTGGGGTAAAAAAATTGCTTCCCTTTCATTAAGTGTTATTGCCAGATGTACATGTGGATGTACAAGCAGAAATTTCGAGGGTTTGTGTTCTAGGTTTCTGTTATTGGCCGAATACGGCAGATGAACCCAGGTTTCACATGAAACTCGAAAGCAACGTTCAAAAGTAGATCGTAAAAGGAAGGAAGATAAGATGCACAGGTGCAGTTGGAGTCACTCTTCAAAATGGCAGCGCAGCTGACGCCACCTTGTTGTTAACTTCAACTGAGGTGGCACTGAACTGGTATTGTTACCTTGCGCTCAGAATTGCGAATACGCAGGCGTGAATGCAAGTGCGATAGGTCGAATTCTCTCTCTCTCTCTCTCTTGCTTTGGCGCCAGCATTTGAGTTACGGAAGTTCACCCGAATATTCCCTTCTGATTGTCTTTATGTCTGCCTTTGCGTTGCCATAGCAGGTGTCAACCAGGTTTAACAATATTGATCACTATATTGGCCCATCACAGGGCAACTACACAGAACAATATCATTGCACTTACCCTTCCGTCTGGGTTCTTATCCGGATGGTATTTCTGCGCCATTCTGAAATAAGCCTTTCTCACTTTGGCTTCATCCGCAACTCTAACATTAAAGCGATGTAGGAAAAGAAAGATCAGTTTCTTTTCAAAACGAAGAACACAACGTTCAGTTGCAAAGCAAGTACGTAATACTAGTTGGGTGTTCAAGAAACAACAGCTAAAATGCAATGGTAAATCTCTCTAATAAGGTTGATACCGCCAAAGGGAAGTCACTTCACGTATGGCTTAGTATTTTACGACTACTCTTCCATCCTATGCACAATGTACCAAAATGGGCGAATTATCTTATAACCAGATTAGCACAAAGTGGCGGTAATCTAACCCGAAGGTTGTGGGTTCAATTCCCACCCTGGTCAGAGTTTTCTGTCCTTTTGTGGGCCAGATTCCATTAGTAGGGCTAACACTAACATGGTTTACGCGGGTAGAAAACAGCACTTCAAATTATCCTACAATAGTTAATTTCATTCAAATGAAAGCTAAGTGGTTCTTTCCTGTGGTGTATGATGCTGTACAAGGTGATTCTATCTGTCAAGTCTCTAGGTGAAATCCCGTGAAGTGTGACCATTCAAGTGAAAGCTAATGAGCAGTACTTTGTGGTGCCGTTTATTATGCTGTTCAAGGTGGTTTGGTTTGACCATTTACCACTAACTATCGCGACTATTTAAGTAGGAAGTGACCAAATTCGTGTATTGTTTGCAACTACGGTCTTTCACGGAAGCTACATTTGAACAGTTCTTACCCTGAAGCGTCTTTTCTAACTTTAAGGATGTCATAGGCCTCATCTAGAGTTAAGTTTGATGGCTTCTTTTCAACTTCTTTCTTCCACGCCTCTAATATGTCCTTTAGTAATTTCACCTAAAAAAAATACAACACAGTAGTTGAGTGCAAACCAAAAAAAAAAACTGGCGGAAACTGGTTTTGCCAGCAACACACTCGGTTAATGTGATCATGTACTCGATACTAGCGCGGTGCGCACGTGCTATGAAGTGCACAAGTTTTTGTGTGCATATGCTCATACCAGCACGAGCCAGACTTGCAATGCCACAGAAATTAAGACATGGCAAAACAAACTTTTCATTAACTATTGACGAATTTCTTTCACACAACCTAACAAATTAAACCCCTCAAAATTAAAAGGTTTAACCTGCTTTTGAATAACCAAGCACAGCACAGTGTGGAATAAATTAGTGCTACGAAGCCCACTGAAATCCATAAAACCAAAACAGAAGAAATTCTTCGACCAATCACAACAAACGTAGACAAATTAGCCAATCATAGTACAAACCAATGCAGGCAGCCGCGCTAAGCGTGTGAAAACGCTTGCTAGCCAATCACATTTGGTCAGATACTTTTTCAACCAATCAAAATTGCAAAATTTACATTTCTATGTTAGACTAATAATTACGTACCGGTTCTCTGATTGGCCAGTCAGGAAACTTGTCTGTGTCGCACAAATGTCGCAAGTAAAATATGTTGCAAAACAATTCGTTTTCTAGCTGAGGGTATGATATTGCTGGGATTGGACAGTACTGTGAAGAATACATAAAACAACACATTTGCCTTGAAATGTAATACTCTGTAACGCTTCAAACCCAGTTTACAGGATTTGAAGCATTATAGAGTAGTAGTGCATTACATTTAACAATCGTCCTGCGAAATCGCGCGGAATATCGCCTGATACTTAGAGGACGAGGCCGTGGCTCGAGTTGGCTAAAATCGGGCGATATTCCGGAAGATTGAGCAGGATAATTATTGTTTTATTATTCAAAACATTGATGACAAAGCACAATTTTCTACATTGAAAGAAAAAACTGGAAAAACTATCATTTTTCTCCGTGACACACAAAATTAGGTATATCGCAGGATATAGGTTGAGTACTCACAACAAATATTGAGCGGGCTATGATCACAATGTGTTGAATAATTAACAATTATTGGACGAAGTTGAGCAAAATATCGTGATTTGTCAGTGTCCCGCAGATCAATTATTTGCCTCAGCCTTCGGCTTCGGCAAATAATTGATCTGCGGGACACTGACAAATCACGATATTTTGCGATAACCGAGTTTAATAATTATTTTATCATTCAATGACTGAGTTAACTTTATTTTTCACAATTCCCTGAATGCTTTCCTGAATGCTCAGGAAAGCGAACTGCCATTTTCACACAAGAGCATGGTTTCAATTACGAATGAGCAGAATATTATTTGCAGCAAAACACTTATTTGTAGACAGTTATTTGCAGGTCACGTGATGGGCTCTCGGCCAATGAAAAGGAAGGAAAACATCTATCGAATGATAACAATATTTATTATATGGACAATAAATATACATGGTAGAGATTGAAAAGCAGAAAATAATAGTGGGTATTACTACAAACAAAAAAAGTTGGCAATCATGACATTGTTGCTCAATATGACCACTCGTGTTACATACAAAAAAATATGCCACTCATTTCCAGGATGTGGTGGTTGTATTGATCCTACGATTATTTTAGTTCCTGGTAAGACATTCCCGTTCATATAATAAAAGGTTGAATCTCTAACCTGATAAAGAGCTCTAGTGTTACTTTGAAGTCTGGGTGTAAAGTCTCCTAAGTGAGAGGCAATCTTTTCGATCATCATTCGCCTATAAGCAAACAACGAAAACAAAGGTAAAAGTTCGAATCAAAATAAATACCATCTTTGACTAAAAAAATAACTAACTGTACAGCACCGAATCAACAACAGGGTGGTGGGTTCGAAACCCTAAAATTTCCGTTTTGCTTCAGCTCACATGACGTTTGCTCTTCTCATAAAGTTATCATTAAGTTTGAAGAAAGAAGGAAAGATTCATCGAATCATACAGATATCCCCTAGACCAACAAGGCAAATTGCGAGAAACTCCATTTACTAAGGACTTTTTACAGACTGAGGTATTCACCAAAATAACTATAAGGTAACCGTTGTCAAATTAGTACTACGAAAACTACAGATATGTGGAATGGGCCAGAATTACTGAGTCACTGCCCCATCCACTTTCGCTTATTAAGCCCGCTGCACACTTGAGGAAAGAGCTGAGCAAAGTGCCTCGCGAGGCGGTTTGCTCAGCCGTTTCCTCACCGTGTTCGGGGAATTTTTGGAGAGAAATTCGCCTCGTGAGGCCATGAGGAAAAAAATCTAACATGTTTGATATTTTTTGCCTCCCGAGGCAAATTCCTCATTGTGTGCGGCCATTGTGAGAATCGCGTTCTCACATGACTTCAGTAACGTCGGAATTTCTTCGTTTGACACCATCTTGAACCGCTGGAGTCACGTGCGTATGCCATATATTTTTATTGGATGCTTGATCAAACCAAGCTTAGCTCGATTCTCACGATGGCCGCACACGGTGAGAAATTTGTCTCGCGAGGCCAAAAACATCAAACATGTTTGATTTTAAAATTCTTGAGAGGTGTTGTGTTCGACGCTTCTTTTCAGGTTAGGGAACATTCCTTGCACTCGAAGTAACAGCGAGTCCATGGTTGCAGTTGCAACCTCTTCGCTGGACAAGAACACTTTTATCCATTTCCCCGGGACTCATGATTTTGGAAACGAATCTTTCCACTGTTGCGGTTGTTCCGGTACACCTTGACGGCAAAAAGCTGGCTGTTGCTCACACCGTGGGAAAGGAATTTCATCAAAACGTTTAACTGTAGCTGGCGGGGCAGTCACTCAATAATTCGGCCCCTTCCACAGATCGGCGGTGTTCGTTGTATTTATACCTTAAGGCCTGCGCAAACGGGTTTGCCTCACCATCCGTTCGACTTTGCTGAACGATGTTGAACGATTTTGACTGCTGGTGTGAGCAAACGACTTCAGCATCGATTCAACTTCCATCCAACATGTTTCAACACGGTTGAAAGAAAGGGCAAACGGTTTTTCATCATCGCTGTTCAACAACATCGAATGGATGTTGAAGCTGCTTGCCCTGGCCTTTATAATATTGAAGATCAGCGATAAGCTCTGTTTGGTAACAAAATTGAAAGTGAAAATATGCCATTTGAAAAATTCAATTTTTTGATACCAACACCTTCTGAGAAAGTTTTCCAACAAATTTGATTGTCTGTATCATTTCCTCAACGTGAAGCTTCAAGGAGTGGCAGTTCCCTTAAATAACCAAAATAATCATGTACCTCATCTCGCTGTTCCAAATCGCTTCTGGTGTGTCAAATTCTCCCAAGAAGATTTGTGCAAACTTCTCGTGACCTGCACCAATGAAACCGATACAACACTCAACAACTGCATTGAATGAAAAAGGCAAAACATGGAGCGAGGATAAAATACGCCGCCTTACCATGATTTTCCAGGTAACAGACCATGGCTTCGGGTAAAATTGGACTAAGAATGCTCCTTTGGAACAAATCAGATTGTTGGCTCTGTGAAGAAATATGGACGATTTATTAAAACTGCTTTTCACATACAAGTCGAGATCGGACAACATTACCTTCAAGTACATCTTTGCGATACTCTAATCGCTTTGAGATCTTTAAAAGTTGCTTTGAATGTAAATTGTAAACAACAATTCAGGAATGACTTGGAAAGAACGGCTTGAAACTGTACAAGAAAAAAATTGAAATTCACCTTTGCATGCTTACGTTCCCCAATCAACCTCAAATTTAGTTATTTCATAATGCTGTTTGAAAGAGAATGCCAACAAAATGTTGCAGAAATGGTTTCAATTTTAACTTGTTGTCGTGCGCTGTTCAGCAAAGTCGGCATACAGAAGTTCATCTGAAGCTATCAAATTGCATTATTCTTATCATTTCCCGATTAATCCAAACTGTTTGGCTTAGAAAGGATGTACCAACTTTTTAGGAATAAATGATGCGGAAATTCAAAGAGAAAATGGAATCTTTATCGTCAGCTTCCCACGTCCTCCACATAACCTCCAATTCCATCTCAGTTTTCGTAAAAAAGATATCCTGTACGCGCGGCATGCATTTTAATAAGGAATGTACGCAACTATGATGGCTACAGAAACGACAATGCCACAGAACAACAATATCATTGGTTAAAAAAGGAAACTAATACTGAGTGCTGCACGGGCAGCACGCATTTTAGTGCATATTTTTGAGTTACTCTGCACAACAACAACAACAAAAACAACAACAACAACAACAACGTGAGATCGCCAAATTTGAGGTTTTAATGACAACCTGACTGTAAAAATGGCGGTTTTTATACTAGAGACGTATAATACATCTGGGCCTGGTTGTTCGAAAGCCGATTAACTTAATTTAATCCAGGATTAGCGTAAACTTTGGTTTGCTTTTTGAACTTTTGGGTGAAACCTTCTTTTGGTTATTTTTTGGTTTTCAAGCTTGACTTTGTCTAAGGTAAAAGTTTGCCAAATATCAGCGTTGTACAACATTTGGGAGTAGAGAAATAAACTCCTTGGGTTAATTTTTAATCTGGGATTAGCGCTAATTGGCTTTCAAACAACCGGGCCCTGGACGATCTAAATCATTAGTGCGTCTTCAAAAACGCACTAAACGATTTAGTCTATTTGTTTGCATCTTCAAAGACGCACTAAACGATTTAGTTCGTCCAGATGGTATAATGCGTCTCTCGCCAGTCTTTATACAGGACTAATTAAATGACGAACTACAAGACACATTAAATGAAATTGCTCAAAAGTCGCCCAGACGTATCATACGTCTCTAGTGAAAAAAATCGGCCAATGTGAACCTCTCTTTCTCTATTTTTGCTCTGACCTGTTCTTACACAATTTATTTTTAGGCTACTTGGTTCATATTGTACGACATAAACGAGATGGAATAATCGCCAAAGACAGATATTGCAAAGTTACATTTTGAGGTGACGTTTTTGTCGACATCGCCGTCATAGATATAATTAAAGTCCTGAATATTCTTCAGTTCCATCCTCTGCAAAACGACTTGAAATTACACAATTTAAGATCACTCCAAGTACAGATATTGGAATTGTAGGCTCCTGGCTATACACAGAGAAAACATGTCCCGACGTACCTCTTCAGCCCTGAAGGCTTGCTTAACGTGCACTTCCTGGAGAAATCTGAAAATTGGCAAGTGGAAATACTCTTAAAAATTGAAGCGCAGCCAGGATTAGGCATATTAAAATACAATAAAAAACGTTCTCTGGCTAAAAATTTTGAAAAAGAATATAAGCTTTCGGCTGTCGATCTACAGCCTTCCACGGATAAAACGTTGAATGTAAATTAGTGAAATATATACGGAAAAGGCGAGATAAAAATGATAAAAAGAACAGAGTAAGGGTATGAAAAATGGTGGCTATTGTTTAAAAAGAATTTTATACTGATTAGGAATCGGCTTAAGGTTATTGTCAGCATGCTTTGTAGAAGAGGTGTGCCAGGCCTCTAGAGTTTTCCTAACACGAAAAGGGCCTTTGTCGATAACTCGAGAATGACTGAAATCAATGCGATGACCGAAAGACCACGCATGTTTCGCAATGTTTGACCCATTGGCACATGTTTTTACATTCCTAACGTGTTCTTTCTTGCGGGTTTCAAAGCAACGGCCAGTTTCACCTATATAACACCAATCACAATCGGCACAGGGTATTTTATAAACCACGTTGGGTTGGTGTTCAATAGCTGGTCTGAATTTAGGAGAAAGGAATTCTTGTTGTAAAGTCTTGAGGGGCTTATTTACAACTCGGATATCATGTCTTCGAAGAATTCTTGTTAGGGGTTGCGTAACACCATTGATAAAAGGAAGGACAGCAAAACCGTTGGGGTTCTCTTGAGGCGCAAACCATTTAAAAAACATGCCAACCAATTCTTCAGGTGAAGGGATGGCATGTGTGGGTGGTTTGGAAAATTTCTGCTTTAAGATATTGGAAATAACAAAGGAGGGATAGTTGTTGGCTCGTAGAGCATCAAAGACGTGATTGATTTCGGTATTTTTCCCTTGCGGTGTACTTGGGAGTTTAATTGCGCGGTGTAGGAGGGTCTCAGCTGTGCTGATCTTGTGGCTCGATTATATGATGTGCCCTCTCTTTGCGAAAAATGAGTGCGTTCTTCCCAGATGTTTCTGTCATGAAAGACTGAAGTCCAGATGTTATTACAAAGGACGTTATTTCAAGAACCTGAGAGTTGATCCTGTGGGATTTGGAACCCCCGACTTCCCGCATGGTGCTAAGCCAACTGTACAAACACGGTCAGCGGTCAATAGACCTCACGGGAGTTGAGCCTGCACGCACTTTTTTTGTTTTGTTTAAAACTACATGCAAAAGAGGCTTAAGGGTCAATTTGATACAAAATGACCCCTTAGCCTCGTTTATGTGGCAAAACCACTGATAACTCCGATAAGGGCTATTCTAAACCAGAAACTGAAAAATGAAATGTGAAACCTAAGTAATCACAGTTTACCCCCACACAGAATCGACAACAGTTCTATAAACCTCGCACAATCGTTAATGAAACAGCTTTTGCCGATTGCAATACCTTCCAATTGGCAGAACGTTTGAGCCTGTATACATCATGATAAAGAAGAACACACCAGTGAGATACAGCCGTGGTAGAATAGGATTGTCCTGGAAATAAAGGCAAACAACTGTCACCCTTTCAGAGATGTTATTGCACAAAGGAGAGGCAATAGTCTCTCTTAAAGGGGCTAGGTCACGCTATTTTAGGTAATTTTCTTTAATTTTGTTAATTATGAGCTCTAAACGTCAAATTGGCAGAGCAAGAGTCTTTCATTTGCAAAATCACGGCCACATAACAACTGAGAATGATTTTCCAGCTGTGTAAATGACATTTTGACATAGACTGATATAAATTTGAAAAAAGGTGGGCCGACGTTTTTCAAATTTACCCAAATTCAATCCATTTCAATCCTCTCCAGTTTTGTCCATCCATGTCCCTTCTCGGCTTCCCTGTGTTTTGTTAGAGTTCTTCTATAGTTTTGAACAGTTATTTTGATATTTTAGTTAATTCTATGACCATTCGATCAGTGCTGAAATTGCCTAAAATTGCGTGACCTAGCCCCTTTTAAAGGCGCAGTGTCACGCTATTTCAGTCAAACTTCAAACACTAAAAGACGTCTTTGCATCGATGACGACGAAAAAATATTGCTGTAGTTTTGTTACCCATAACCATTGAAGTGCACTGAAGCTATTCTTTGCCGTTTGCAGCCAAGGATGGAGAGGATAAAAATGGATTGAAACTTGAAAAAACTGGCCAGTTTGGAGACGATGTCTTCAGAAATTAAATACGAATAGCTCTTGTGCCATAAACACATTTCATATCTTCTCAGCGGGTTGACGGGAATGTTGTAGGTGTGAGCTTAAGTACTCACTTAGATTTTTACCCAGTTTTGACCTAAAAACAGCAAATAAATTACCAAGAAATATACCGGTCATATAATGTTAATTGTGGCCTAAGTTAACGCTTTGTACATCATGCTATACAACGAATTTAGTGTTATACAACGAAGAAGATCCTTAATTCTTGCTTGGAGTTTTGGTAACTATTGTGTACGGTTGGTGTGATGCCTCACAGGCCTTACTGACTAAATGAAGTTATGTCGCAGCCATCAGCTTACAAGTTGTCTGTATTCGCTTACCACCATCATGTCCAAAAGGAGAACGGCGACTTTCTCAACTATGATAGGGTCAAATGTCAACAGAAGCTGCAAAATTAACAGCATACTTGTTTATATTTTGATCCACACCTCTACCTGTCCTCAAAACACCGCAGGTACAAAACACAGGTTACAGATCACTGTTTTTCCAATACAGAAAGAATCCTCGAAACTCATTTCTTAGGCCAAAGTAGGCCTAATGTTAGCATTCGTAAACGGTTAGGGTTGTTTCTGCAATGGTAAAACAATGACCTGTGACCTGGAGTGTGATTTGTACCTGTCCCTCAAAACAGCACACCTAAAGGTGTGTCGAGAAACACGCTATTTCATGTATAGTTGAAATACACATCTGCGTGTCACCATAATTAACACATCTTGGTGATGTTTTTAACTTCTCCTAAAATAGATGCACTTTAAGGCCAGTTTTGGAGACAGTTGTTTTCTTCAAAGATCTTTAGCTGTGCATTATACTTCTCCTTCTTGTGCAAAGAGTCTACTGTTGAAATAAAAACTTCAAAACTTCTATAACACAGACAATCTGAACGGCAGAAAAAGCTAGAACACGATAAAGCATGATCTAGTGAAAACTGCCCACCTTCATGATGACATACCTGGACTAGGTGTGGTAAACACGTGGCTTCTGACAACATCCTCTTTGCTCTTGGAAGAGGTCTTACAATAGCACCATCTGAATCTCTGGAAACGAAAGAAACTACTTAAATGGAATTGAGCCGTAAAGGTAAACTTATTACAGCTGTATCAATCACACGTACGTTTCGACTTTCCTCTGATCAATGAAGCTATGACTGCTAAAAGTTACTAAGATGTAATTTCTCTCTACAACCTCATCGTTTAATGAAACACACAGGTCTTGAGAATGAAGAAAGTGATCACTTAATCACTTAAGATCAACTTTCTCTTACCATTTTTATGTGAATACATCAACACTTTTTTCAGCAACTGCATACTCTTTTGCTTTCCATAAGGCAACCATGAAATTTTTCTCCCCACCTTAGGGGAAAATGGTTCCTATTTTCACAAAAACTCTGAAGGTTTTCATTTCACAAGGCCTTAAACTTTGCGATTAAATTTCCCGATTTGCAAACACTTTCAATTTATCAGCAGTTGGGAGAATAGGCATTTTCATATTGGGGCTTGAAGGAGAGGTGGCTAAAGACCGAAACCATCGGCTTTTATCGATACCACAAGGACGCCTGTAGCCTCTTGTTGTCACTGGCAATTATTGTGATGAGAAAAGCTAGACAGAATGGGAGAGCAGGGAATATAGACCATTTCGGAATTGCGCAGGGAACTGGGATGAGATTTTAAATTTGACAAGGTTGAGATTGGCAATCTGTCCAAGGTTGATGCCTTTAGGTTGAACAGAGACCAAGTTACGGACTTCAAAAGATGGTTTAAATTCCATACTTTGAGGCCGCGTCCCCCAAAACCATATAAAGTCGTAAAATTTTTTACGATTTCTGTAATACTCATAAAAATAGGCAAACAATGCGATTTTCACCTCACTTATTTCCAAATAGTAGATCCATGACAGGATTTTCCAGTTGTCCCAAACTTGATAAGATTTCTTAAGACTTAATATGGTTTTGGGGGACGCAGCCTCAAAATTAGAGACATTTGTATCAATTGTTAACCATGTTTTAAAGCCGTAACTTGGTCTCTGTTCAACCTAAAAGCATCAAACTTGGACAGATGGCCAGTCTCAATGTTATCTTTCATGTGGTGTCAATAGACCTTTTTACCGATACGGCGGCAATTTTGATTTCTATTGTTTCAATTGGGATGCCCAGAGGGCAAATACATATTAAAAAATGGCAGTGTGTAGAGTCTCAGGTGGAACGCCAATTTAATTCCTGTGATTGAATATGACTGCAGACCTGTGCAGACGTCTCCACGAATAAGACTTTGTTTCTTATTTTATCCCAAACAAAGTTTTCAAAAATTACCTGTTAGGGTAAAATTCACAGATCTTAATGAGCATATTCAGTATCAGCACAGCCAGATCTGTCTCATTCATAACAGCAATCCCTGTGGCCAGTAGATACCATTTGAGCTGTGGTATGGTCTGGAGTGCTCTCCAGCCATCCATTCCTTGGGCCCAACACTTCGTTTCCGGTCGCAGAGTCCCTTCTGCTGCCATTTCCTTCATCTATAGAAAATTATCAAACATAGTTCTTGCCAAGGATACAATGATCCACATTCTCGTGGCTAGCCTGACATACTGGTACGAACGTTTTGTCCCTGTCAAAGGGATGCTTAATGATTGCAGGGAAGGAGGAAACTTATGTTTTCTGTTTCCAATTTTTTTTGTTATTCTAATAGTTTTGCCCGACGTCAGCGCAACAACTTCTGAAAGCTTTTCTCATAGTTACCGTACGCAGCAAACTCTGCGACTTTCGAATGAACAAAGAGACATTATGTGATTTTTTCGCGTCCTGGTCACGTGAAAAACTCTGTGCCTGATTTTCTCATCTATTCACATAAACGCCAAACAAATTAATTAGCAGGCAACCCAGTTGACCTCTTCTAATTTTTGCAATACACTCAACAAAATTACTTGATCGTCATTGGATGAGAGCAGGACAGCTTTTCCTTAGATCGTGGTCTGGAGTCACCATGGAAACCACAAGCGAACAAAAAGTTGCGGAAAAATCAAAGCAAAATAACTGATAATAGTTTTCTATTAAAAAACGATGTTCAAAACCTAAAACAAACCTTTAAAAAGGGCACAAAACGTGGAAATATTCAAACCTGGATGAAGAGTTTTCATAGCTCAATGAAAGGTTTTCACAGCTGACCACAGTCTATGTACATAAATTCCTCCTCGAGAATCCATTAAACAAATTTGTTGACTGTATTATATACAATAAATCACATGCTTTTCAGGTACAATTTTTGGATTGTAAGATACACGTTTTCTTTTGAAAAAAGGCCATTTCTGAGTTCATGTCTGCCTCCTCTTCAAAGCGAGTCTGAGTGCGACGTTTTTGTGATGGTAATTAATTCTACTTTAAATATGAATAGAAACTAACTTTTGCAAGAAAAACTTTGCACTTAGACTCGCTCTGAAGAGGAGGCAGACATGAATTCGGAAATGGCCTATTCTTAACTTGGAATTGCCTAATTTTGAGAAGCTTTAAACATGAAGAATATCTCTCAACTTCAAATTGTAACCGAGATCATACAATTTCCTACATAAATATTACAATTTAAATAAAAGAAACATTATCGCAAACATGTGATTATAACTATCCACCTCTTTGAAGCTAAATGGCCCCAGTCTCTCTTTCTCCTTGTTACCATAGTACCACTCCTTTTCAGTGTCACGTTGCATCATCTCTGGTGAAGCCTCCAACAAATTGCTCTTCAAAGATCAAGAAAATGAAATACAACTTACATAGCAGGGAACAAGAGCTCTACTAATTTAAAAATATATAAATATATTAGTTCAGTACCAGTTTACAATTCTGTTTGAGGGACTCTGGCCATGGCCAGACTGCTTGTTACGCAATTTATAATCACTGAGGGAAGTGAATGATGCCCTGCAACTTTTTGGGTGCCATAATTTCCTCTGTATCATGAAAACATACTAAAAGTACCAGCATATCAAAGTAAGCGGATGGTAGTTTTGTAAATGGCTTTTCGGGCCTGAAAAGTTATTGGGATTTTCGAGAAACGGGCCCCTGTGCACAACACCAGGAAATCCATGAACTGCTCTTCTCGAATAGTTTGTGGAAGATCTTTAACGGCGCACAGAGTTTATTCTAATTGGGAAGAGAGCAAATCAAAGCAGACTGCAGTGAAATTAAAGCAAAGAAAATCACATATTAATTATTGACGACAAGAGAAAACCAAAAAAGCCATTTAAGAACTGTCGATTGCTTGTTTTTCTTCTTTTTCTGTAGTTTATTACTTTATCACTTGATAGGCTAGAAGAGAAAGCAAAAGGATTGTGGGGTATGATTGTGAAAACCTCTCAGTTCTTAAGAAACAGATGGAAGGAAAAGGCTCGAAAACTTACGGAACAAGGCCCAGGACCTTACTGATGGAGGGTGAGGGCTCTAACAACAGTGCCAACCCTATCCCCCCTCCCAAAGAAAGCCCCCCCCCCCCCCCTTTCTCGGAAAAAAAAGGAAGGGTTTCGAAGAAATGTTGAAGGAAATGTCTTCTCTCGATAGATTAAAAGGGATATTGGGAAAAATAAGAGTGCTCCTTAGCAGTAGTCGGACTTGTGACCTATCGATTACTAGTCTAGATGCACTAACACTGGGCTATAAGAAACTCACAAGAACCTGACTACTTTGTGTAGTTTTAGATCGCTGGTGCACATTTATCTTCTGTTGAAAATGGCGTGGTCAAAGTATAGGGGCTGGAAACTAGTCACCATGCCCTTACAATTCGACTTCGCGTCATTTTCAACAGAAGAGCCTGCTTGCAGGCTAGAACACGTTGAGAGAATGGGATATGAACATCTCTTTTGGTAACCGCTCTACTCACAGCTCTGTGAAGGGAAGAGAGACCAGAGAAGGCCTAGACACAGATTCAATGATACACTTAACAGTTTAATCACAAATCATACCTGAAAAGGCACAACAGCCCTTGTGGTGTGAAGATGTGCCAAAGTTAAAAGATCCACAAGAACTCTGATGCCATTGACGTCCATCATCTCTTTGACATTTTTCTGTGTTAAGGTGTAAGAACTGTTAACCATGATACGAGGGAAAAAAAGGCTACCCTGCATGACTTCCACAATAGTCGAAACAGAATCGACTTTACTATCGTGCTTTACTTTCCACTCAATGAGTGGTATATTTTGCATTTTTCTGCACTTATATTGACCGAATGCATAAATCGCGGCCAAAAATGTATTCTTTGTTTATGTGCTAATGAGACTCACTAGCCTCGCCCTCAAGCAACATTTCTTTTGTATTTTGTCCATGCAAATGAGGCTAGTGAGGCTAATTAGCACATAAGCAAAAGAATATTTTTTTGGCCGCCATTTATGCATTCGGTCTATATATAGAATTATTTTAATCAGACTAAAAAAATACATTTGATAACAGCAACAAGATGAAGCCGATATGTCATCAACCTCGTTCCCAGGGTCCTCTCTCTTCCAAGGAAGAGAGAGGACCCTGGAAACGAGGTTGAAATGTCATTAGACCATTTTATACTGTTCTGTATTCAGTTACCAGGCCTTTGAATAAAAGCGAGGCTGAGTTGACCTAGCTTTGATACAAACCTCATTGGATTTTCTTATGCAAATCATGTTGTTGTAATGCTAATGAGTTACCATTTACATAAGAAAAGCAGCGAGGTTTGTATCAAAAAAAGGTCAACTCCAGCCTTGCTTTTATTCAAAGGCCCGGTAACTGAGCACAGAATTGTAAAATGGTTTTTTGTACGTATTTTTACAATTTTTGTTTTTTTACATTTTTGCACACCAAACCTACTTTATATCTATAAGTGGTACTGTTAGGAAATAACAGAGTATACCTCACAAATGGTCTATGTGCTGCTTCTTTCGAAAATCAGATAAGTGATACAAATACTGCCAACGTCTAGTTAAGACTTGATGATAATTAATGTACCATTTCTGTTCTCTGTATGGGCAGTCTTTGGATTAAAATAGCGACTTTCAAAAGCACTATCGTAAGTATTTAGCGATTCTTCCATCCTGCTCATGTACGCGAACTATCCTTTAAATGGATTGGTACCAGAAGTTTTGAAATAGATACAGAAGATAAACGAGTTACTGTTTTATGCTCGCATTGTCGTTCAAACCTTAAAAAATTCGTCCATTTCACATCGCTGCATTGCAGACTACGACAACGAAACGTAATCCCCTTTTAACCAAAGATGTCCTTGTTCTGTGGCGTTGTCGTTGCCGCAGCTGTTACTGTTTCTTTTGCGAGTTTAACGAACGACAACGGCTACGGCCAACGTGAACAACACAAAACAATAATATCATTGGTTAAAAGGGGAAAAATAATCGTGCTGCACGTGCGGCACGCACTTTAGCATAATTATGGTTTTGCGGTACTCTCTATAGCAACGATGTGAAATCACCAAATTTGAGGTTTTGTGGCAGTCGAACCGTCCGCTTGACTTCGACTAGTTTCCTTGTCCGCGCGCCGGATTAACCTCAGAGATATAAATATCTTACTAACCTCGTTTTCACGGTCCGTACTGTAAGTTACGGGTCCTCGTAATTTCATTGATTTTAACGTAACTTACAGTACGGACCTCGAACTCAGTTAAAGAGAGGCATATAGTTCAATGGCATTGTTGTTGAGGCGTAGCTGTTGTAGACCTAAAGGATCCTGTTATATTGTTAACCCTAACTTAAAGTACATTTGTGCCCTCTTAGTTTTTTTTCCTTTCATTTACAGGTATCATGAACTGCCAAACCTGAATTCCCATTGTGGTAGTCTAAACAAAATCAATAATTATTATAACATTTTAGCAAAGTAAACACCTTTTCCATACCTTATTCTTGATCAGCGCATTCAAAAAGAGGACAAGGCGGTCTCTCTCCAGTCTGTCGGCCGTCTGAAAGAACGCCACAAAATCCAATCTTGAAATGGTGAACTGGCCCCCAGTTGTTCAAACGATGGATAGCGCTATCCACCCGATAAATCACTAGCCAGTGGATAAGCCATAGCGAAACCAATTGGGCTATCCAATGGATATTAGTATCCGGTGGATAGCGCTATCCACATCTTGAACTGAGACTTTGTTGAACAGCAATGTTAAAACCGTTTGTTATCCCCTTTCAACCGTGTTGAAACATGCTGAATCGAAGTTGAATCGATGTTGAATGAGTTTAAAACCGTTTAAACTTTGCTTCAACAACCATTCAACATTTCTTTTGTTTTCGCGAATGTTGAATGAACTTGAAGCCGTTCGCCCCTCTCTTTCAACGTTGTTGGGAATGAGCATGCGCACTCATCGGTCTCTCAATGACGTATCCCAGTAACAACAAGTAACAATCACAACTGAAACCTGAGACTGAATATCAGGTTGTTGAATCACACGTTGAATGATGTGTTGAAAACTATTTGCGTACCCCAACAGTCAACATCGTTCAACAAAATCGAACAGATCTTGAAGCCGTTGGCCTTGGCCTTTAGTCGTAGTATTGAAATGAATCCAAGATCCTTTCACGGGAACACATGAGCCCAACAATTTGACCTGCTCCCAACTGAGTGGCTTCATAGCTCAGTTGGTAAAGCATTGCACTGGCATTGCACCAGCATTGCACCAGCATTGCACTGGCATTGTAGAGGTCATGGGTTTGAATCCCATTGAACCCGCCTGAATATTTCAGGTGTCTATTTAACAATAATTAGACCCGTAGCCCGCAAGGGCTACGGGCTACGGGTCAATAGCCCATGAGGCGTAGCCGAATGGGCTATTGACCCGTGGCCCTTGAGGGCGAAGGGTCTAATTGTTTTAGTATCACCCAACTAGTCGGACAGAAATGGCAATAATAAAGTTAGCAAATGCAAGTTAAAGAAATATTTATTTAGGAATTAAACGGAAGAAAGCGTCATACTTTTCGCTACTCCATGACTATTACTAATAGTCCTCTAGTAGCGTAGCCAATCAAAATGCAGCATTTGCATTAGTCCGCTAGTTGGGTGATACTAAAAGAGATTATTGCTTAAATTGTCCAGGAAAGTGTGAGGATGACTTCAATTTTTCGGATCCATGATCGCAGGGTATCTTTCACCTTCTCAAGCATTCCAACAATGTATCTTGTGTCGTTAAAGGCACCAATGTCATCGTAGCATCTGCTATACACCTTTGTCATCGCCTAGAAACGAAATTAACGAGAGTAGCCTGACATCACGAAGTCATATTAAAAATCAAGTAATCTGTACTTGTCCGTACACCAATTAGCCCTTCTGACAGACTGTCCACTGTCCGTTATTTTTCCGTTTCATCACGGAGATTGTTCTCATCTGCGAATAGAGTGACGAGGCTCTGATGTCATGTTGCCATGGGAGTGTTTTACCTGAATCTAGCATTGCATCAAAACGGCTGCTATCTTTGATCTGGGGAGAGTGACAAATCTACCAGGTGGGTGGGGAGTGGGGGGAACAAAAAGTTTCACTTCCTCCACACTTGCTAGATTTGTCGCAAACGAAGATGATGAAAGTGCGTTAATGCGCACAAACCCTACATCTCGACTAGATCCAATGGGACGCTCTACCCGACTGAACTCTAATTTCATGGAATCGGCGTAGGACGGAGCTGTGTTTATAGCTAAGATTTGCATAGAACGGGAGAAGAATTGCACCCACAATCCCAATGTTTTGGTCATGGAACACCATCAATTTTTTGTCCGCCGCACACAACATTACCTTTTCCCTTAGCAAGATATTATAAATTGAAGGAAGTATTGTCAAAAGTAACCAACTTCCACTGAAATTCCCTTAAAATATTTTTATGAAACTCATAGCGTGGTTACAAGTAACTGCAACATACCTGTAAGCACATTGCCTTCATGACTGGTTTGGTTGTGAGGAGAAATCTGTGATAAAGGTCATTGAAAAATTCTAACCTGCAAGTAAATCATCGAAAAGGTCTCGTCAAATAAGCTCTAGCTTTCCCCAGTTGACTGTTGACAGCAACTGGGGTGCATAGGAGAATGTCATAAACCAATAGGTTTGTATAAAAAGCCAAAAAAGCGACCTTGAACAAGATCTGTGAAAACCGCCAATTCCTTAAAGAAAACGATTCTCCAAGGGATTGGAGACTGTTTCAGTAACAAGCCTGTATGCTTATGTATGGCATCGTGTTGTAAACAAATTGGCTTTGAAAGGTTTAAGATTAACCACAGTTTTCAAAGATAATAATTATGATATACATGTACACTGTACATGTACTGGGTTCAAATTATCGCCAGAAATAACTACCATAATGCTGTTTGGTTGGTACATTGATTTGAAAACGATAACATAATGGTAACGAGCCAAAAGATTCAAAGATCTGTTTTGGCTTCATGCCCACTGCAATGTAACTTTTACCAGCCAAGAAAGTAGGTCTTACGAGTTGTGAATTAAGGTTTTCTCTTCTTCTTCATCCAGCAACAATCTGAGATAATAGTCACCAATTTTGATCTCTTCGTTCAGACACTCATATCGAACTTCAAATTCTTGGTGATTCCACGAGATGACATGATTGGCTCCAAGATCCTGTCGGTGACAAAGAAAAACAGGGACTTTTCAGTTTCAATAAGGACGTTGTCCTAGTCTTGTGATAAACTGCGATCATGGCACAAAAAGACAACAAATAAGAGACCAACCTTGTCTACAGCAAATGCCCTCATTTCTGCTTCCAAAGCTTCTCTTAACTCTTCCCTTGTCTGCAGAGAATAACAATGCAATGAATCATGACACTTCATTGAAGAACCACGACTGTAAAGCCGCGGCTACACGAGCGATTTTTGTCTCGCACCGGTGATGCGATTTTTTTCAGGTTTTGTCGCGTCGTCTGCGCGCCAGGGTGGCTACACTTGTGACAAATTTTGGCGACAAATTGAAGGCCGCGCGAATCGCATACTTCAAGGGGCCTCGGCACTACAAACAGACATTCCGACTTTAATTTAATTGGCTAAATAGTCTTTAGTCGCGTCTCAAGCGCAGGCAAAAAGTTGCAGGGTGGCTACACGGGCAACTATCTGTGCGATTTTGTCGCGTACGTTTCGACTCTGGCGGCCAGTGATTGGTTGAGGAATGGTGGCCAGTGATTGGTTGCTGCACTTACCTTGTAGTTCCATATAAGGTTTGGCTGCGAATGGTCTTGATTAAATCTAACAACAAAGCAGTAGACACTCCTATTTTAGCCTGCGCAGCTGGTGGTATTGTTGACGAGAGAGGCAAATTAACGAGTGGCGAACCCGCGCAGAGGATAGGGAGAGCCGCTGTGAAATACCCCATTCTCCGCGTGGCTTTTGCCTCTCACACCAACAATAGGTCCGGGTAAGCAGGCTACTCTTGCTTAGGAAGTGCGTTTTTGATAAACATACAAAATTAAAAAATGGTGAAAGTTCTGGTTTTACAAAATTTGTTGATAAAGGCAAACTAACCAGCGTGAGAGAGATTTGCCATCTGATGTTTAGAGCGTTAGCTCTTTGTCAGAGCGGATCAAGGAATTGTGAGTTGTAAGTGGTTTCTATAGGAGATGGACCAGCTTTGCCATTAGAGCATGTTAACATCGGCAACATGCACGAATACGAGAACAAGTACAACTTGTACTTTTATTTAGGTAAGCGTTACGTATAATACGAGTTCCAGTCTGCAGAAAATACTATTTATAATGGGGTGAAGTTCACATTTCCGCGCCAGTTTCGAATGAGTTGCAGGTGCTTCCACTTTTTTTAGTGGAAGCCCTTTACAGTAAACGGCGAACCTTTTGACAAACTCGTACTTTCCGTTACGACTTTTCAATGTAAAGTCGTCGCAGACCAACTTGCCGGGACGAGTTGAGCGTGCCGGGTTGCGTAACACAGATGCGCAGTAATCAAAATCCCAGAACTCGTACTCGACGTCACACTCGTTGTCGATGCTAAGTAAACATTCTCTATTGGTGGGATCACGACAACATGAATATACAAATAAATTAATTGAATGAAAGCATTCATTCATGCCATAGAGATAGAGAATGCCTAGCTGAAAAAGAAATTTTTGTTCGAGATCTTTAGGATTTTCTGTAGCTTTCTGGTGCCCTGGCCTAAAGCGATAACCTGTTTGCATGTTTGCATGCACAGCGTGATCTTAACTTGTTGATGAGCGCATGCGTAGAAACGAGACTTGTTGACCATGAGATGAATGTCAACTTTGGAGCATGCTGTCAGTAGCCGGTTGATAAGTTCAATTATCTCAGCCAACAGAAAACAGTTGAGTCCAACAGAACACGAGCTCCAAAAGTAGCAGTAATAATAAAACTTACTTGTAATAGAAAAGCTCCCAGTTTGCGTCGCTTTTAACTCTTTGCCTTCGTTTTCTAAGAACTACCGGTTTTTGGTTCATCTGCAGGGAATGAGGTACATACAAACAAATAAATATTTGATTTACGTCTGCCAATAAGCCACATGCAGTTGCTAACCAGTATTGGCATAATTATACTAAACCAGTGGATAGTTTTGGAGGTGCGCTCTGTTTGGTTTCTCAAACTCCAAATATCCTTAGCTAGCCATCTCTGAGCAACTCGCACAAGATTTGCACCCGAAAATATTGTAATTGTTGCAGGCATAAATGAGTTTAAAATCATCTTTTTGTGCTAAATTATCCTACTGTAACGTTTTAGTTCATTCTAAAACAACTATTCACCTCAGAGTCAATGAGTGGTGGGTATTTACCTCAACCCCACTAGCTATTAGCCACCTCCACTTCGGTGAATAGGGAGCTTAAGCATGCGCATTTTTGAGACGTGGACGTTAACCGGAAGAAAAAATATCGCATGCCAGGACAGTGGTGTCTCCGAGATTTTTATACTAATCGTCTCTGATGGAGAAATGATACTTGGCAATGTAAATGTGGTTGTGTGAAGACAAGTTAAAAGGGAAAGCAGCTCACTTCTGGTTGCCGTCCACGTATCAAAAGCGCGCATGCTTAAGCTCCTTGATAGCTTTTAAAAACGACCTATCTCTTACTTCTTTTGATTTCAAGCCCATCTTCGTTCTCCAGTGAGTTAGCACCACATCCAACTGCACGAGGTACTGATGCTTCTTGGGTTTAGAGGAATCCTGTGAAGCAAGAAGAACACAACAATAAATTGATGAATTCAAGGTTAAGAATAGAAAGATTTAGCAACGGGTTTGCATGAAAAGGCAAAGGGAAACCATCCTACGACTTTTATTTCTGTGACAACCATGTAGCAGGCGCAATTTTGACATCCAACACAAAGTGTCTCTTTAAGTCTAAGGGTGACTTCCTTTGATCAGAACTGGCTGGCCAGACTTGTCAGTTTGCTAACAAAATGCAACAATTTGAAGGAACACTTGCATGATAATCCCTCGAATTTTTCTGGAGGAGTATTTACCATCCTTGAAGTGCGTTGATTTGAAGGCGTTGTAGTTGATGATGTTGAAGTTGGGGAGTAGAGTAACGGAACACTTCATAACAGGGCATTTCTGGACATTATCTGGTGGCTGGTTATGGCCAGTCATTAGGGATCTTTAGATCGGAGGATGAGAATGACTGCGAGTACAAGTTTTCTGTTTTGAGCACGCGCACTTCAAAAAATGTCGCACTCCAAATCGTATGCACATGCTCAATACGGAAAACTCCTCCTCATAGTCATGCTTGTCCTCCGATCTAAAGGACCCTATTATACCAATGACCTTGACAAAATTGATGAAGACAAGCACAATGATGATGAAGAGGAAATTGACAATGACATGGCAATGATTATTATGGGAGCCATGATGATGATGATGGCAGCAATGATGATGACAGTGACGGCAATGCCACTGATGTTGATGGTGCTGAAGGTGGCAGTAAGGGTGACACAACTGCTTCTAACAATGATGATGAATATCACGATGATGAAGGTGAACCAGACAATGTCAGCAACAATGACCACCATAACCATCAAAGTCATGCTTGTAGCCACAGATGATAGGTGGTTTATTTGATTGTGCTGACATATGGCCATTGCAACATCAAAAATAGCTGTAGAACCTCAATTACCACCACAGCTCAGTGTTTCGAGTTGGAAGCAGTTGTCACATACCTCTGCTAGTTTGACGTTATCTCGGACATGCAGCTTGTCTACTTCACTTTCTGGGACCTGTAGATCACAATACATGCGATAAAAACAACAAAGCTAAGGTGATTAACTAACAACCAAAGAAGCTCCATAGGTTTACACCGGGTAGATTCTTACCTTTTCTTCTGAAGAAAGATAGTTCATCATCCCTGCCGGCTGGAACAAACCAGAGAAGAACTGTAGGTTAGCATTTCACGTTACTATTAACCCATTATGGACTCCAAGGAGTGAGACTCCAAAGATTTTACTCTGTCTAAAACCAAATGATTTTACTTGTCAATGGAGGACGGCTTAGGAGTCAATTGGTTGGGTTGGGTTAACAACCTGCATCATGTCCATGTCATTTCCCCTTTAACCTTTGCAGTAAAACTCCTTTTGTGACAGAGAGGCAAAAACACCAAAACTACCACTTTCTTACCATTATCCTCTTAAGAAGAGCCATTGCAGTTGGGTTGCCTGTGACCCACAGGATTACCAAGTGTCTGCTAAGCTGTCTGTTGACAAAAATATTTATCGAAGACATTAATTATTTTTAAGCATAACAAGACTTGATCCAGTCAATACAGTACATGAACCCGACCCATGATTTTGTACTTGAACAACGCAAAATCATACGTACTTATTGACTGAGTGGGAGGGCCAGACGGGAAAATATTTGGCCCAAGGTCATGGCGTATGGACCGAGCGCA
>NC_090882.1:6180264-6197764 GCF_036669935.1 Montipora foliosa
GTTGTTTTTAAAGAAATGCAAGGAACCTACATGCCACTGGAAAGCTAATAAAATGTTCAAACACAAAACTGACCTTGTCTCACAGACTTCTCAATAAAGAAACAATGCTCACCTGTAAGGTGGACACAGTGCAAATGTCAAAAAGTCAAGGAGCGAACTAACAACAAGGGCTCCAGTGCTGCGATTCTGGAACATCAAAAAGAATAAAAAAGAAAAAAAAAAGATTTTAGGATGCTGAGTGAAGTAAGGATGCTATCAAATTATTAATTATTTTTACTTGAAGTAAAGGGTGAATTTACTGCTCAATCTAGTACATGTATCTTTCAAAACTCATTAATAATTCATAAGTGAAACAGCCCATCAGGCCACTGATTAGACGTCATGTGCATGAGCTTATAAAGCACTCCTCATTAAAATTCTTTATGTAAAGCATACTAATACTTGTTTTTCTTGGATGCTTACATGTATGTTCTTGTATTCACCGTAATGTCCAGTTTACAGCGCTAGAGCTGTTGCATATAGAATTATATTTTAATAACTTCAATGATATCAAATGAAACCATGTTGTCTCGCAGTGATGAGCGCAAATTTCTATTGCGTTGAGAAGCCTGAAAATTTTTCAGGATTTCAACGGGATTTGAACCCGCGACCTCCCGTGATAAGTAATCACTGCGAGACAACATGGTTTCATTTGATTTCATACCCGCAGTGCAATATATGATGTATTTCATATATATCTTTAACTTCAATGATGCACAGGTAATTTTGTTTGGTTCTCACCCATGATATATTAGAGGACAGACATATAGATGACATCATCTTTTAATTCTTTATTGTAAAAACAAATAGATTCCATGTTGACGATCACGCATCTATTCAGTAATAGATTCAAAGAAGACGTCAAAATCTGGTAAGAACAAAAAAGTGGCACACAATGCAAAAACCATGTGTTTCAATGATGTTCTTAACACACTTTTGTGGTTTGAAAAAAATTAATGGCAACAGGGAATCTATGTGCTAAACAAAATTCAAAAAGAACAATAATGTTACAGCATTAAGAAAAACCCAACTAGAAGAAGGCAACTGGTACTTGAGTTGTACACTTACAACAGCTGATGGAGTTGAATTTGAGACAGCTAAAGATGAATCTGTTTAGTGGTCAGAATGGGATTTATATAAAGTCGATCTCTATGGAAATTCAGCACAGATGTACAGGTACAGCTGTATGCAGTATGCCAACTTGCCTTCTTCCAAAGTGATGGAGATTGCTTACTTACAACATGCGTAGTGAAGATTTCTAGGAGGGTTCCAAGGAACTTTCTTGATGAAAGAAGTGAGGATTTGTTCATTTGCTCCTGCCTGAGGTCATAGTTATCATGCATTGGCTTAAAACAAAAAAGACAACAGCTTGGTAAAAAATTTTTTTCTTGTTATCTCTGAAAAGCCACTTAATTAAAGTCATCATTGATGTAGACCTCCAAAAATCCAAATCTCAATGATCAATGACTAACAGTTTTCAAAAAAGCCAAATAGCTGCTACTTTGGAGAATGCGCATCCCTTATTAAATACCTAGCATACTATTTTCTATTTTTCTTATTGTACAATGTATTTGTAACACCTAAATAAAAAAATTAGATAGAAGAGTTGAAGCCAAAACATTGCATGATCGAGAACATGCACATGTAATGTACATGTAGATAAAAGTTTACAGTGCAACGAGCCTTACCGTGGCCACCCGACAAACTTTCACATTTGACAACTACATGTAAATACGTCAACTCGACAACCCATGCAACGGTGTTCAAATAACAACCGTACGAACTTTGCAAGTAGGCGTGACTGTCCACAAATTTCGCACACCCTGATTGGCAGAGAATTTGTAAAAACTTTGTTAGGTGGCCACAGTAAGGCGTGTCGCACTGTAATGCATTGTAATAAAACACAGCTTTGAACGTCCTCTTCTTTTATTTTGCTTCTTCGTCCACGAACTAAATCCAACATGC
Organism: Montipora foliosa; assembly: GCF_036669935.1. Taxonomy (NCBI): domain Eukaryota; kingdom Metazoa; phylum Cnidaria; class Anthozoa; order Scleractinia; family Acroporidae; genus Montipora; species Montipora foliosa. The sequence goes on from NC_090882.1 coordinate 6,182,269, forward strand.
ACATGGTGATGTGCAGGGGGTCTGTATAAAATAGGGTTCCCAGGGAGTATATGTAAGGAACGAAACAAAACAATTTTGATATTTTACAGCAGTAGGATTTTGTACAGTAATGAATGAGGAAAACTGTTTTCTTTTTTAACCTCTTTAAAAGTTAACAAAGGATCCCCTGGCACAAAATAAATCATCACCTGCATGAGTGCACAGAGCATGTCAATAGCAGCATGAGTAACGCCATCATCATTTCGTTTCAGTGCTTTTACGACTTTGACACCAAGTTTGTCTCTGAATCTGAAAAAGAACACAAAGAAATAATGATTGATTAAACAGGGTAACCTCTATAAATACAATTCATACATGTATGTGTTATCTTAAGGCTGGTCTAAAATACAGGGCCCAGTTGTTCAATAGGTGGATAAGGCTATCACCAGATAAATCACTATCCACTGGATAGCACAGTTGGTTTCGCTTTGACTTATCCAGTGGATAGTGATTTATCCGGCGGATAGCCCTATCCATCGTTTGAACAACTGGGACCAGGACACTTGTCACCAAATCTTTACTAATGCTAAACATAATTAGGTCTTTTCTTAGACAAAGTTGATGTTAAAGTTGACAACAAAGGAAGAGGACACTTCATGTCACTCATGAAAAGCAGTGCGTGTCTCATTTCTATTAATGCATTCATTATGATAATCTTAATTGTTGTATACTTGGGGAGGGTTGTGAAGGCTTGAAATCCTGCTTTCGAGGCAACAAGTCTCCTGATGGCTTGAAACTGTCCCTCTAAATCTTCCGAGGTGATAGTTGTTTGATCACCTGTGAAGAAGAAAGGCATGTCAAAAAGAGCACAGCGTGATGAGGTCCCATTAAGGGGGGATGGGTGGGGAGAGGGGGCAGGAGGTCTTCGTATCCTGTATGCCATGAATTTTTTGGCCTTAGCATCCTGTATTACATTTATTCTAACTTGTGGTTTCTAAACACTATAATGACAGTTACGTATACTACTGATAACATCATTGTTTTCATAATGTTTGGGTACCACATGTAGATAATGTAAAACATTTTTTGTTGGGTGTTTGATTCTCAGGAGAGGCTGATATTGCCAGACATTTATTTGTGCATATTTGATGGCAACATACAATGTACAATTAATCGCATTTTGTAAAATTGATTTCACTTCTTGCGCGTTCTATATTGATCAATGAACATATTAATTGTTTTAAAAAATGACAATTTTAATGCTTGTATCATGTACAGCTGTATCTGGACAGTTAATTTTTCCCCTAAATATCCCATATCCCAATATTTTTTTACCTAAGTTTCCTGTATCTTGTTGATAACCCTCATAGGGCCTACACAATGTAAATGGTCGTTTTTAGCGGATCTCAGCATGCCAAAGGCATGCGCATGGAGCACCATGGGTAAGAAAATATGGTAAGCCATTGGTGTGAGAAAATTTGGTTTTGGTCGACCGTACGACCATCCACCCCACTACGTATGCCAATGTGAAACTCTGTGGTGCAACCCACGTTTTTTGGCAGGAACATCTTTGATATTGGACATCCATGTTATGGTAAATTGACACCTGTCAAAACAAGGCATCCGCTGACAATATCGCAGGCTCAAGTTTAAAGCTCATCAAAGTCTGCAGCTTTTTTTTAAGTTGCCCGCTGCCCAGGTACTGGTTTTCGATTTGATCACAGGCTCAAGCCAGGTTAACTTACTGCAATAATAAATAACACAGGAGCTCTGCTTTTAGACTTGGATAAATTTAAATCTATATATTATTTACGATGCACAAACCCTACAAGATGAAACAGTTCTCAACCACTCCAATCATTTCAGAATTAAATGAAAAATAGTCACCTCAAAGTTCTTCAGAATTCCAAAATCAATTGAAAGCTTTTCATCAGTATCACCCTTTATCAGTAAAATGAGGAGTGTTTTCATGTGATTTACAATGAACTTAAAATTAATGAGCTTGGGAACTGGTGCCTTAAAAGTTACCGAGAAGGGACCTGTTGCAATCTAGGCACCACAGGGTGGCATCCCTTTCAACCCCCAAGCTGGAACCACCCCGAAGCAGCCGCTAACTGGCACCATCACACTGGAACATGGTCTAGTGGAAAAACACTTACCTGGCCAGATACTTACCTCCATGACTGTAAGCAGCCTCAATTATTTTTCATCTACAATATTAATCTCCTTACCAAAGCCAAACATGTTTTACGATTCTTACCTCAAAATTTGGCTTTTTATCTGCTGGGTAAGGGCCGATTTACACGATACGATTTTGTCGCATGCGACAAGCTCACGACAGGCCTACGACAATGACTTTACGATTGTCGCAGCGTTTTAAAACATGTTTTAAAATGCTACGACATTTTTGCAGACGTACACAACAATCGTAAATCATGTCGTGGGCCTGTCGTAAGCTGTTGTCGCATGCAACAAAATCGTACCGTGTAAATCGGCCCTAAGACATGCAAAGTTATCAAAATCAGTAGTAATCTGGACCCATGACTATGAAGAGAGAGACATACTTTAGGTCTATCATCGATTTTATGTCACAAACTGCTTTGAATTGCAAAATTTCTTAGAAAACAGGAATGCAAAGCAGTTTGGGAAGAAAAATTGGAAACAGACCGTCCCATGCCTCTCACATCATGGTTGAGGGTCCAAATAACTGCTACACTATAGTTCTGCCTTGGAAGTTTACATGGCTTGCACAGCACAGAAAAAAACAAAATTCTAGTAACAATGGTTCACCACATATGTTTGCTTTGGATGGGGAGACTTATATTAGGGACAAAAATTATTTGAGTTTTGGTGCACTTAAAGAGTAGACACCTACAAATTATTATTTATTAATTTTATACAAAAATGACAATTTTTTTCAGATACATTTTGCAGTGCTATTTAGAAAACCTCTCAAGATGATTTCCCTCAAACTGAATCAGGATGTGAAGGGTACAGTGTATGTCAAAATTTCCACTCATAGCATTTTAAAGTACTACAGTGTGTAATATTAACAATACACTGTACGTAGATTTGGCCAAGCCTAAAAGCAGAGCTCCCAGGTTATTAATTTTATTCTTACAATAAGTTAACCTGCCTGCAACATGGTCAGGTGATACTGGTCACATTGGCATATATACATGGAGGAGTGGACATACGTATGGTCGTACGGTCACCAAAACCAAATTTTCTCGCACGGATGAGTTACCATATTTTCTTACCTATAGTACTCTGCGCGCTTGCCTTTGGAGCATGGAGCTCTACTACATGTATTAGAGTACAGTAACACAAACCTTCCATGGCCAGCAAAGCTGTGATTGCCCCAGTTATCAACTTCTCCTTGTTCTCAGCAAAAAGACCCTGGTATGTTTTAAAGTACACAGTTTTTTTAATAACCATTAATTTACTCAACTATTCCTAAACTACATGTACAGCTGTAAATAATGAGCATGTACCATTACGTTTGATAACTTACATCTTGTGTAACAGCATGCAGTAACCCATTGTAGGGAATATTGCAATTGAACCTTTCAACTGCTTCTGCAAAGGTAGCTGGACAAGAAGACAAATTTACACAGATTAATTTTTGCAAGACTCAATTCCAACAAACTGCAACATGCAATTACAGCTTCATACATGTATTCTTTTCATCAACCCTGTTCATAAAGCAATAACTCGTCAGGTTTTTTTCCAGTTCAGTTTAAACAAAAAAGACATTAATAATGAGAATCCGTTCACTGACAACAATGAGTATTATTTACCTGGTGGAACTGCAAGGAACCGGAGATGCTGACTTTCCACTTCCTCATCAACTGTTGAAATGACAGGAGCTAATCGAAAACCTGTTAAATACATTTTCACAAAAATCAGCTTTAATAAATTATTATTAATTTATGATTATCCTTGACCACTGTGATAATTGCTTCATGTGCTGCCCAGAAATCACACAAACCTCTTTTGGTGGGCTTCATTTTGACACACACATCTCTGTTACCACTGGCACGGACGCCATCAAGTAAACTCGCCAGTAATGAATCTCTGAAAAATAGTCACAAAAAAGATATTATTAGTTGGACATTAAGAAGAGGGAACCTTCACTCAGACAAAACAAAGTTCAGAGGTGGAGATAATGTTTTTACAAATTTTCATTAATTTGATATCTTTCAAGGACAGCATTTGTACCAGGGAAAGATAAAACTTAATGTAGAATTGCTTACTATCCATTTCACATTTTGCTAGGCACTGCCACCAACCACTTACATGTATGTCCAGAAATAACACCTAATTAGATAAATGCGCATGAAGTGCCCCTTTAAGTCTAAAGCCGTCTTAACATTAGGCCTCAATTATGATTGAACTATAATCTAATTACATAATAATAAAATGGGATTAATAAATTATAATTGGATTATAATTACTGCAAACAACCTCAAGGCAGTTGTTTGAAGTAATCACAGCGCATAATTGAACAGAATGGAGACCATGTGGTGGTATGAGCAGACGAAACTTCTAATATTATTGCTTTATGGAGCAAAGATTTGGATTGGTCTTCTTCTATTCTTGGAAGCTATCCTTGGTTCTCTTCTCGACCTCAAGCATGGTGATATGTGGCAGCCATGTGATACGCCGCCATTTGGTCTAACACTGCAAGGTTACCCTGCCTATTGTATTTGAATTTTCACAGATGTGAACAGAACCATAATTGAATAAAATTGAATGGATCGAGTATGATAGCCTAAAATATTATACTTCAGTTGATCATAATCAACATTGACGATGAACACAGCTTAAGTCCTTCCTGCCTACACACATTTTCAACAATTAAGGTGAGGGTAAAATATGCAGCTGTTTATCCTCAGCCTTAAGTCCACATTCTGTGATCCAATGATCATAGCATTGTTGTCCACAGCTAAAACTGTTGTTAATGGCATTAATTCCACTCAAACCAGTACACAGATGCTTTACAAGTTTCTTTAATTATCAAATTATGTTATTAGCACAATGGGATGTGTTACCAAGTCATACAATAATCAGGTATGCCATTGCAAGCATTCTTTAATACATATTTTCCCAGTATTTTGTTGTGTACTAGTCTTCTGTGGTTTAGTGGTCACTGCGATTGCCTATGAATGAGGAGATACCGAGTTCGAATCCTACTAGGGCTGCTTTCTTTGTAAAGTATCTTTGAAAGGCAAAGAAATCTCACGCAAGCACAGGCAAAGTGCGACCCTCCCTCCCCCCACCCTCCAAAAAAAAGAGTCAGAGCCAAATCTGATACTGTAACTGTATTATTAAATACTGTTCTAGCACCAAAAAACAAATTAAAGCATTGTTGGAATTTGAAATCAAATGAATACTGCATTTTGTGAAAGGTACAATAAAGACAACATGTATGAAAGTTGGTCTGATAAAAGCTTGATCCAATTAATATTGTTGCCTTCCATAACAAAGTCCAGGAGGCTTAGCCCAACACGGCCCACTAAAGTACTGTCAGTAAAAGTTCCTGCTTACAAGCCAGAAGGCCCATCAGGCCAGCGCTTATCTCCGGTTTCCACAGCATGAAGCGACTAGGAGTATTTCTACTCCCCTTGGATGGGATGCTAGGCCATCGCAGGGCTACCCCCAGCATTAAATTCCCAGCACCCATTTATACACCTGGGCCACCGTGAGAGTGAAGTGTCTTGCCCAAGAACACAACACAATGTCCCCGGCCAGGACCTGAATCTGGACCACTCGATCCGGGGTCGAACACTCTAACCATGAGGCCACTGCACCTCCCACTAAAGTAGAGCCAAAATTGATCAGTTTCAGAGTTGCCCATTAGCCCTGTGTACCACAGTCAACTACCGATGGACAAACCTGTCTGTTGACATGAATTTCTTTGTTGCTCCTTTTATAAACTCAACTGCAAACATCTGAGGGTTATCAGTGAAGCGAATAATAGCAAAGATCTGCCATTAGAAAAAAAAAATTAAAAATTTAGAGTTATTTACACATACCTCGGTCATGCTATATGTTATTCCCTGTAAACTTAAAGGGGACAGTTTCTGAGTGAGTAGCTGGTTCAAATGTTAAATACCCTCTGTTAAAGTGCCCCTGTGATCAAAAAAACCACTTCCTTTTTTCCTACAGATTTTGAAAGTGTGTTTGCTTAACACCTGACTGGCAAAATTTTGAGCTTTGATTTTTATCCAAAGGCCGTTTACTTTGAGTGTAAGGTTTGGATTTCACGGTCCGCCATTACTCACGTCCAAAACTGACCGATTGGACCTCAGACGGTTGGATCCAGGGAAAAGTGACGTTAGAGGCTCACTAGCTTAAAATTTCAGCGTGTGAACGCAGCTTATTATATATGCAAAGCGTGAGCTTAAAAGTCTGAAAGCCCAAAACCCCCGTGCTGCATATTAATTTTGCGGCGTACACACGTATTGCATTCTTAAACTAGTGAGCCTTTGACGTCATTTTCTCCTCGATCCAGCTCTCTCAATCTTGAACATAATGTTAGTAATGGCGGACCATTAAATAGAAAAATTACAGGTAAAATAAAGAGGTGTCTTTTTGAAATCAAGGCTTAAAACGTGGGTCACGTAGTGTTTTGTTAACATAGTTTTGAAATCCAAAGAAAAATATGAATTGATTTTTTGGTCACAGGGGCACTTTAAAAGACAAGATTTTTCTTCCAAATTTGTAAGGTGCATTATTATAATTACATGTACTATTTTAAATTGATTTTTTGTGGAAGGAAAAGTTTTGTTTTTCAAAGCATGCGATGGCGAGACCATTGTGAAATGATTATGTCGTAGCATCAAAAATTGATGATGCCACTAACTGTACAAATGACTGTAATAAATCACAAATTTAAGAATGCATGTATCTCCACAAATATTGGAGGTAATGATATTCAAACTTGGCACCAGTAATTAATGTACATCAGATAAGGCACGAAGTGACACCCATTAGGATGTTGCCAAGGCAAGACTCTCGTTTCCAGTCCCTCTTTGCAATGAACAAATAATGATAAGTACAGGCAATTAAATGGTCAGACTGCTGCCCATAATGCTTTACATCTCTGTATAAGCTTACTGAGAGTGAACATGTCTTATTATGACAATAAATGACAAAATCAATCATGCGTTAAATAGACCCAGCAGAGAGCGCAGAGACGCAGATTACCGCTGCCAATCTTCATTATTTTGAAAGGTCTTTCAAGTGAGCAAGATATTTTTTACTTCACAGGCACTTGAAACAACATCAATCTTGGACAAAACTCTTAAGAAAATTACCCTTCCAAGCACTTTCAGTTGTAAGCAAACCATATATGACTCCCCTCACCCATCTCAATGTTGTCTTCTGGAGGTCACGAACAGTTTCCAAGAAATCAACACTGGATAGGGGGAGGAGAAGTACAGTGTACCTGTTGTGGAATTTACAAGGGAGAAACAGTGAACAAGTGCCTTTTGTTGGTTTTTGTACAGTTTTGTTAACAAGTTTTGTCCATGATTGAAGAAACTTGTCCTCCTTACAAATTTGAAACAGGTGCCGATAATATATTTATTGATTTTTTTTGGAAGCAAAAGTTTTTTTTTTAAGCACATGCCGGCAAGAGGCCTTTGCGAAATGATTGTGTTAGGAATTTCATGCAAAGAGAACGATGAGCCAAAACTGTGAATTCATTGTTTACTACAAAAGAGCACTTAAAACGGAGTTATTTTGAAGTAACACAGTGGTTCCATCAACACAAGCCTAATATCGTCATAAATGCTGAGGTTTGGGTGAGACCCTTGATGTGATGCTAAAGCAGTGAACAAAGAAACACAGCTGAAACACAAGATGATTGGTGCAACTTGACCACCAGTAGGGTTTGAGCCAGGCCGCACCATTGCGCCAATCCCGCACTGATATTGAAATTGTCCCTTTAAAAAACGGTCAAGGGGACAATTTGTCCCCTTCAAAATCTGGGGGAAAACTCAGAAGGAAGCACACAAGAAGAGATACAGTTTAGTACAAAAATTACAAGGTGAAACACAGAACGTGGGAGGAATTTTATCGTGCGTTTTATGTTCATTTTAACGTCACTTTTCAGTCACTCTACTGATGTTTAACCAAGCGTGATGCCACATGCATCTGGGAATTAAAATAACACGATGAAAATGTACTTGTACAATAGATAGCTTTTTCGCCTAAAATTGAAGCCAGATTGATCAGAGAAAAAAATACAGAAGAACAGTGTTTTAATGAGGAAGACACAGTTGAAGCTCAAACGAAACCACGATCTTTCCAGAAAACTTGGTTGCGAGATCACACGTAGTTGAGCTATGAAAAGGAGGCGATGTTCTGCTATTTTTGTCGGAAATCTAAGAAAACAAACGTCTTTGCATCGGAAAAAGGTGTACAAATTTTAGAACCTCAACTCTCCTAAGACACAACGACTGTAAAGAACATGTGGATGCTGTTAATTAGGAAACTATGGGGGATACACTCAGCAACACCATCACAGCGTCGTGTTTTTAGAGAACAATGGTCAATCGCAAGCCATTGACACCATTTTCTTAATTTTCTTGTTTGTATTAATTTTTCAATTACAAGTACAAATTGACAGTAATCAAAGCCACATTCCGTATGCAAATTTTCGACTTGTCGGCAGTCACGCAATTTATTCTTTTGTTCCGCAAACAATACTGCAAAAGCAAAATTATGGTTATAAATAACAAAGGCACAAACGCATATACGATACGCAATTTTAGACGCGTCAAAAAAAAACGCGTATACGCGTATCGCGTGCGTTTATTTTGCGTCTGCGTTGTTTGCTTATCTCCGAGCGGCACTGTAACAGGTAATAAAATATGTTTTTGTTGTCGTGCCTTTTTCTTTGTTTGAACCTGACAAAATAGAAAAAAATTGACGTCCCCCTAAAAATGAAAATGTCCCCCCCAATTTTAGCAAAGGGTACAAACTGTCCCCCAGTGATCAAATCCTAGCTCAAACCCTGCACCAGTTTATACCGCGATAATTGCAGTGCCAATTGTGCATGTAAGGCATCATGCTGGCATCATGCTGGCTCATTCAGTATCTAATGACTGTATGTGACTATATCACAGATGTTAATATGCTAATGTGTATCATATTATGCATGTTTTACTCATATATTTCGGTAAAAAAGAGTGCACAATGTATACTTGATTAATAAAGAGTTTTTATGATGCAAAAGCTTTGTGACAGCTTACTGTGCGAAATTAATCAAAGTGTAAAAGTGCATATGACAGTAAGTCAATTACACTCACATCACTAAGTGGAAAACAGCTGACAATTATGTAAGTTGCAGGATCTCTCTCTATTATACATGTCTCTGATAAACACAATGTGCGAACGACAGGACCCTGGAAAAACAAAACAAAAATATCACAAGAGTGTTGATCAGCACACTTCTTAGAAAATTTCAATGAAGATCTGACTTTTTTAATGACACAAACCACTTATCTTTAAAAAAATGTACAACTTACGGGTTGTCTTGGTGATAATTTCTGGACCTTAAACTCTGCTAATGACGTGATATGTTCATCTTCACTGAAAGGGAAGCAAAGTCTTTTCATAACCTTGACAAGACGGGTTACATGTAGCTTTAGCTTTAGTAGCTTTATTTGATTTACCACGAAATACAAATAACGATAAAACAAAACAGTGAACATTGGTGACAATTTGGCAATAACCCACTGTACGACCTTCGGATATATGATATGATATGATACGATATGGTGTTTTAGAGAGAGACAATGATATTAACCTCTTATACAATGTAGTTCTCTAACTTACAGTCCTTTAACTACTACACCAGGAGCTCCATGCCTTGTTGCAAATAGTGTGTGGGTTCTTTTAAAGTTCCACAAGGTTATGAAAGTGAAGGGTTGTGAGATGGGGCATATGGTTTATTGTCCTAATCCAAGAAGACAAAGAGAGTATACTCGACATACATGTAGGATTACGTGACTCCCACTGCGGATGTCCAGAATACTCAACACGAGAGAGTGTCCCAAAGTGCTGTCCGAAATTTGTTCCTATAGGGGCATGCATGCAATGAGATTGTTTCGTATACCCTAAAGGACAACTAGCGTGACAAGTTCTGCCATTTTTGGATGATAGAAAGGTTAATCTCACTTGAAAAGAAAGGTGAAACACGACCCGACGCCATGAATGTTTTTGACTTCACAAAGGCAAAATTTAGTGTTCAGCAACGAAAATCTACAACATTATTTTGTCTGGCAAGCAAGTAAAAACATGAGGTATGAGAAAATTATAGGTGAAATCAAGTGATTCAAGACATTATTATGCATGTTTTCTTCCCGGGGGGGGGGGGGGAACTCCCATATGAAACAGATGGGGATGCTCGTGGGAAATTTTGAATTTAACCCCTAAAGGAGACCAATCTAGGCGTGGCTTAAGCAAATTTTGACCCCTAAAAGAGACCGTTTAAAAACACAAAAATACGACACGCAATGAGTTTTAATGATAAAAGGCATAATCATCGAATGCTTTTATCTAAAAAGAAAATTTAAAAGGAAATTTGACTTCTGTTTCTCTTCGCGTAATTCTGTGTTACTTCGTGGAACCCTAAACGAGACCTTGGTGGCATAAAATATTGGCGCTTTGCCCAGAACACCCTAAGCGAGACCAAAATCCAAAATTTACACCCCTAAGCGAGACGATGAGCATCCCCGTCTGTTTCATATGGGAGTCCCCTCGCCCGGGGTTTCCTTCTGCCTAAAAGAATTGCGTGTCATTGGCGCACATGAACTTGTGTAATGCGTGTTTACAGTCTTTCTTTATTTAGATAAATCAAATTGTATTTAGGCCCTGCTTTCACCTCAATAAAGATAGCTCAAACAATGGCAAATTTTTTATTGTATATCTCCTGAAAATATTATCGTAATAGCGTCAATAGAATGAAAGATATAGTTCATTCTTTAAGAGTGGTTTGTCTGGTGTCTTATGTTGCAAAAAAATGCAGCAGTTAAGGGGTCTACTGACGGTAGAAAAGTCAGCAGTGAAAGAGTTAAAGACCCTGAGTGTTGGTCTGGCAGGAGTTTTTGATCACGCAACCTCCCCGCACAGTAGTCCAATGCTCAACCAACTGAGCCTGAGCTGGTTGACAGTTAAAAAAGTTCCGAACAATAATAGAACTTTATTTTCACATGATAATGTTTTAAAGCTGAATAGCTTGTGGGGTTGTGCACAAATGAAATCAAATCAAATTATTACTACATATCAAATCATATTCGTTTTTGCTGAGAGGGGAAAATCAGAGTACCCGGAGAAAAACCTCTCAAAGCAGAGTAGAGAAGCAACAAACTCAACTCACATATGACGCCGAATCTGGGAATTGAACCCGGGCTACATTGGTGGAAGGCGAGTACTCTCACCATCCCAACAAGCTTCACCAATGAAGTACAATCTTGAGACTTGTAGGAATTGGGGCATTTTGTAATTTTGTAAATTACATGTAAGGTTCACATGAAAATCACAACATTTATTGTCTTAGCAGTATGGTAGGACAATTGCCACTTGCCACTTGTCTTAACTCCCATGAGCGTGAATGGTGTTAGAACAAGAGAACATAACAGGGATTTTTCCAAATACTTCTGAATCATCTTGATCATTAAAAATACATGTCTTCATCCATTTGCAAGGGTTAATCGTAACTATTACAAAATTCTTGAATCTCATTGGTTTTTTGCGTACCTACATTCATTTGTTGCATAATTGAGGTGCGATCACTTAGGTGTCCAATTAGAGGTATCCAAATTTTGACCAACTCCAAATTGGATACCTGTAATTGGACACCTACACCATTTGAGAGTTTATCACATGTACTTGGATAGGGTTTTTCTTGCTGATGCCCAACTGTTTGCAAAACAGATTGAATATAATTAATTTCTAATTTTTTCACACAAAAAGGTATTCAAAGACTTTGTAATAGTTATGATTAAGATTATTAGTAACTTAACCACGTGTTGTACCATTCAGGGAGTAACAAATTGAGCTTGTCATTTACAATCAGCTTGCACAATTACTCCCTGAATTGTACTCCACTCAGTCCAATTACTATTACTCACAATACATTTAACACCATTAGACAACCAGTGGCTCAGTAGCTTGAGCTTTGGACTACTGTGCGGGAGGTCCCATTGTACAATCCCTCCCGTTAATCAACACTGTGCGACATTAAAGAACCCACACACTGTTCATGAAGAGTAGAGGGGAGACACCAGGTGTTGGTAGTCTATTGCTAAGAGAAGTAAAGCCAGCAGAGAATAATAAAATTCTTGTCAACCGCCATGAGACATAGAGCATAATTATTACAAGGGGGTGAGAAGATAATTTATGAATTTTATGTTTGAGTGGCAAGAACAACTATATCTCAAATATCACTATTTTCAAATAATTATCACTATTTTCAAATATCTCAAATATCACTATTTCACTGCGCTCATTATCTTGCCAAGGGAACACAAAATTACTATCTTCGCGCTAAGGTGTAATTTCATTTTTGTTATATGGATAATAAATAAATAAGCCACACCTGTGGATAAGCCGCACCCCCAATTTCGAAGCTCGAATTTTGAAAAAAAAAAAAAGAGACAACCTTTGAAGTTCCAATGAAGTTCTCTTAGTAAACAAACAAGGACAAACAAGCATGGTCTCAAAAAACTGGTGCTTGTTATGAGCTTTCACATCCCCATTAACCCTTTGACCCCAGGTACTTGTGTTTTACTCTAACGCCAGACGATTTTACTCGTCAAAGGGGAAGCCCCGGGAGTCAATGGGTTAAGTCTTTAGATAGCAAAATTTCAGTTGTCATACCTTTATCATGGGAGTTTACTAATTTAAAAAAACTTTTAAAAGAAAATTAATTTCTTGAGAAAACTCTTGGATAACAAGAATCACAAATGAACACTTCAAGGTACAACCATCGGATCGATCTTTAAGGAGCCACCACTCATGAAAAAGGCAATGATCAACAACAACGTGCTTTCAGTTTGTTATATGTTTCATTCATTAACATCTTGAGAAGTTTTTATGAATATTAATTAGGCCATAGGAAAGTACAACCTTGGATATTTCAGGGGATAAGCCGCACCCCGATTTTTGATTTGAACTTTGCAAAAAAAGCTGTGGCTTATACATGGACTTTTATGGTGCATGGTAGAGATTGAAGAGCAGGCTTTAATACAAATACTGGGTAGTAATACAAACCAGAAAAGGTGGGAATCCCGACGTCATATTGCTCAACATGACCACTTGATAATATTTAATAATAATAATATTTAATACTTCTTAGGCGCAAATTAACATGTGAATATGATCAATATGCCACTCAGTTCCCAGATAGATGTAGTGGTCATACGTGTATTCATTTGATTCTACGAGTGTTTGAGCTCCCGGTTAAACCCTCCAGTCCATACATATAATAATATGTGATATGTGCGGTATTCATTACTGTCACCATTAACTTTAGATCTTTGATAACCAAAATCTAACTTCTACAGGACCTGGTATGCAAGATCAACTCACCTAAATTTTCCAAATTTATGCTTAAGAAATTGATCATGTGTGATTGGTTTATTCCTTTGCCTATCAAAACAAGAGAGCATTCAAGTGATACTTCATGTATAATACCCAGAACCTACCCTTCTTTTTGCAAAATCATAATGATCACTCTAAATCATGCTTAAATTTAGTCATGCAAAAGTGCTCCACTAAAAGGGAAAACTGTTTGTCAAATCAAATCAAGCAGACTAACAAAAAAACAAAAATTGCTTAAGCTCGCCCTATACACAGGATGCCCAAGATTACAGATTGCATTCTCCTAATGTTGAACACAATTGTTATACCTTATTGTGATGCCAACATGTGCCATTGCATATTCACTCATCTTCTTTATGAGTTCATCTCTTTGTTCCAATGCAAAAAGGTGCTGAAATTGTGACCACAGGGTACATTTTAACTTGTGTGCTGGTAAAGTGTACATAGTGAATTCAAAGTCCGTACTTTAAAAATCCTTTTGCTAAGCACTGACCTAGGGGCAATTTTCCCTTTTCAGACCTACACGTAATGAGAAAGCTTGACAATGTGATATTCACCAAAATTGAGCATGAAACCTACATCTGTAATAATTATGCATATTTCTGGAAGGAAGTATGAATGCAGGGTTTTCAATAGGAATTTTAGTAGGAGGCAAAACCTGAGGAGTATGCGGAAAATGGACAACGCGCACCGAAGGCGCGCTTTCCGAGAACTTAAGGCATGAGCTCGTAGAGGCGTCCGGGGAAATCCTCCCCCCCAGAAAATTTTGAAATTTGGGCTCTTAGAATGCATTTCCTGCAGTCTGGAGCACAAAGTAGGGCATTTTAACACAGCACTAATATTACTAAATTTTGGCTTTTTTATTCAGAGAGGGAACATGAATACTCTAAATTTTTGAAATTCAGTCAGTGACGGCAAGACATATTTTGGGTTTTGAAAAGACACTAAAACAACGTGACATAGCCCCCTTCAAGGCTCCTTTGCATTCTGTACAGCTGCGTACAATGTATTTCATTGGTCGTGACCAAAAAGACCTTTTGCGAATGTCGTCTTGTCACGCTTTTATTTAATGTAGTTGGCCTACACCAATTACTGGACTGCTGGACTGCTGCCTCAAAAACGTGTGTGCTCGATCTTGATATGGACAGGGAAACAAAAATCACAGCCAAAATTACTCAGAATTCAGGTCTCTCTTGTTTTTCATGAACAAAACTTTCCCGATCCAAGGTTTTTGTTCTGTGCAAGTGTTTCTCATGTTATTAGTAAAATTCGGGGTTATTTCTCAGGAAAAGTAGGCAGCAAGTTCACGTGCAATAGCTGGCAAATTTCGTTGGCCGGCGGCTCTTATTGAAAACCCTGTGAATGTAGTAAGAACATACAAGTACAATGTACTGTGGACGTACATCCGGCAAGGAATGAAATTACACAGCGTACATGACAAAATCAATCAAGACTTACCAGTCGACTGAAGCCACCATAAACAACTGCAATTCCCCCGGGATAGTCCGACACCTTAAAAAAACACAAATTGGCACAATTTTTGACGAGAAGGAGTAAAATGATAACGACCATTTCAGGGGCTTTCACGGCTAGCATATGAAACCAATAAACATTAACAAATTAACAAAAGAAAAATAGTGAAAGGCAGAACAGAGACAAATGAAGTGAACTGTATTACATGTACATGTAACAGAGATCCACTTAATTTCATTCTCTTAGTTTAATGTCATTCTATAAAATTACAGTAAATTCACCTGTACAACTCCCTCAATCTCTTTGTAGTCATACGAACACAGCTTTTCACTTGTTGTCGGATCAATTTGGTCCAATGAGCAAGGAGTAACCTTTTAATGATAATAATAATAATAATAATAATAATCATCATCATCATCATCATCAT